>NW_021822222.1:39132-93218 GCF_901001165.1 Salmo trutta
CTCCTCGTAACTCTACACCACGGAGGAGGGTTACAATACAAACAACAAGCCCCCCCTCTCTTAAAAACTGGCGTAGCTGCAGAACCAAACCAGCCAGCAGTAACCGCGCCTGAGACGTGAACACTTGCGTTAGCTCCCTGTGATTTAGCCTTGTTCTCAGCGGGCTAACACAGTCTCCTGTGATTCACAGGTCCAGGACAGTACCTCCATGAAGGGTCTGATCTGTCCTCTCTGTCTGTACCTCCACGAAGGCTCTGATCTGTCCTCTCTCTCTGATCTGTCCTCTCTGATCTGTCCTCTCTGATCTGTCCTCTCTCTGATCTGTCCTCTCTCTGTCTGTACCTCCATGAAGGCTCTGATCTGTCTCTCTCTGATCTGTCCTTCTCTGATCTGTCCTCTCTCTGTCTGTACCTCCACGAAGGCTCTGATCTGTCCTCTCTCTGATCTGTCCTCTCTCTGATCTGTCCTCTCTTGATCTGTCCTCTCTGTCTGTACCTCCATGAAGGCTCTGATCTGTCCTCTCTCTGATCTGTCCTCTCTCTGATCTGTCCTCTCTGTCTGTACCTCCATGAAGGCTCTGATCTGTCCTCTCTCTGATCTGTCCTCTCTCTGATCTGTCCTCTCTCTGATCTGTCCTCTCTCTGATCTGTCCTCTCTCTGATCTGTCCTCTCTCTGTCTGTACCTCCATGAAGGCTCTGATCTGTCCTCTCTCTGATCTGTCCTCTCTCTGATCTGTCCTCTCTCTGATCTGTCCTCTCTCTGATCTGTACCTCCATGAAGGCTCTGATCTGTCCTCTGTGTGTGTGTGTGTGTGTGTGTGTGTGGTGTGTGTGTGTGTGGGTGTGTGTGTGTGCGTACACACCTTCATAAGGGCATTGATCTGAGTCCTGTGTGTCTCCAGGTCGTCTGTCAGACTGTTCCTCTTGACATGAAGCTCAGAGAGCTGGGCTTTGAGAGGACTCACCACCTCATAGAAACACACCTGGAAGAACAACACACAGCATTAACACAACACACTGCATTATCACACCACACTGCATTACACTGCATTAACACAACACACTGCATTAACACACCACACTGCATTAACACACCACACTGCATTAACACACCACACTGCATTACACTGCATTAACACAACACACTGCATTAACACAACACACAGCATTAACACAACACACTGCATTAACACACCACACTGCATCAACACACCACACTGCATCAACACACCACACTGCATCAACACACCACACTGCATTAACACAACACACAGCATTAACACCACACACTGCATTAACACCACACACTGCATCAACACAACACACTGCATTAACACAACACACTGCATTAACACAACACATGCATTAACACTGCATTAAACCACACACAGCATTAACACAACACACTGCATTAACACAACACACTGCATTAACACCACACACTGCATTAACACCACACACTGCATTAACACACTGCATAAACACAACACACTGCATTAACACACTGCATTAACACCACACACTGCATTAACACACTGCATAAACACAACACACTGCATTAACACACTGCATTAACACCACACACTGCATTAACACCACACACTGCATTAACACCACACACTGCATTAACCCACTGCATTAACACAACACACTGCATTAACACCACACACTGCATTAACACAACACACTGCATTAACACCACACACTGCATTAACACCACACACTGCATTAACACCACACACTGCATTAACACACTGCATTAACACCACACATTGCATTAAACAACACACTGCATTAACACACTGCATCAACACACTGCATTAACACCACACATTGCATTAACACAACACACTGCATTAACACACTGCATTAACACCACACATTGCATTAACACAACACTGCATTAACACACTGCATTAACACCACACACTGCATTAACACCACACACTGCATTAACACACTGCATTAACACACTGCATTAACACAACACACTGCATTAACACCACACACTGCATTGACACACTGCATTAACACACTGCATTAACCCGATCTGTCCCCAGTTCTCACCGCTACGTATTCAGTGATAGACAGTCTCTCCTCGGGGATATCTCGAAGCTCCTTGTATTTGTCCTCAGTGAGCTCCAGGTCCCTGAAGCTGCGTCTCAGGTCTCCTGCCTTGTCACACAGCTGTCTGTTGGTCTCCTCCAGCTGCTTCTGTCTCAGTAGGATCACATCCATCTCCTGCTTCCTCAGAGCCTGCTGCTTCCTACAGGACAGACAGAGAACTAACACTGACTCGAGGCAAATATCAAGGAGAGCTTCCTTTCCATGCCTGCTCAGAGGAACATCTTCCAATCCTGTAGAGTCTGGGTTCAGCAAGGTGATCGTGTGTTGACCTCTACGACTGATCAGAGAGACTCTGTATCAGACATTATTATGGCTAAAGGTAAGTCAAGGTCTCAGCTCTGTTCCTACCTCCTCTCATCCTGGGTGAGTTGGAGCTGTCCAGTCTCAGAGCCAGGACTTGTTAGTCAAGGTCTCAGCTCTGTTCCTACCTGCTCTCATCCTGGGTGAGTTGGAGCTGTCCAGTCTCAGAGCCAGGACCTGTTAGTCAAGGTCTCAGCTCTGTTCCTACCTGCTCTCATCCTGGGTGAGTTGTAGCTGGCTGTCCAGTCTCAGAGCCAGGTCTTGTTAGTCAAGGTCTCAGCTCTGTTCCTACCTCCTCTCATCCTGGGTGAGTTGGAGCTGTCCAGTCTCAGAGCCAGGACTTGTTAGTCAAGGTCTCAGCTCTATTCCTACCTCCTCTCATCCTGGGTGAGTTGGAGCTGTCCAGTCTCAGAGCCATGACTTGTTAGTCAAGGTCTAGCTCTGTTCCTACCTCCTCTCATCCTGGGTGAGTTGGAGCTGTCCAGTCTCAGAGCCAGGACTTGTTAGTCAAGGTCTCAGCTCTATTCCTACCTCCTCTCATCCTGGGTGAGTTGGAGCTGTCCAGTCTCAGAGCCAGGACTTGTTAGTCAAGGTCTCAGCTCTGTTCCTACCTCCCTCATCCTGGGTGAGTTGGAGCTGTCCAGTCTCAGAGCCAGGACCTGTTAGTCAAGGTCTCAGATCTATTCCTACCTGCTCATCCTGGGTGAGTTGTAGCTGGCTGTCCAGTCTCAGAGCCAGGACTTGTTAGTCAAGGTCTCAGATCTATTCCTACCTGCTCTCATCCTGGGTGAGTTGTAGCTGGCTGTCCAGTCTCAGAGCCAGGATCTGTTAGTCAAGGTCTCAGCTCTGTTCCTACCTGCTCTCATCCTGGGTGAGTTGTAGCTGGCTGTCCAGTCTCAGAGCCAGGACTTATTAGTTAAGGTCTCAGCTCTGTTCCTACCTGCTCTCATCCTGGGTGAGTTGGAGCTGTCCAGTCTCAGAGCCAGGACCTGTAGTCAAGGTCTCAGCTCTGTTCCTACCTGCTCTCATCCTGGGTGAGTTGGAGCTGTCCAGTCTCAGAGCCAGGACCTGTTAGTCAAGGTCTCAGATCTATTCCTACCTGCTCTCATCCTGGGAGAGTTGTAGCTGGCTGTCCAGTCTCAGAGCCAGGACTTGTTTCTGGTACAGGGCAACATTCAGCCTCTCCTCCAGCTCCTCCGTCTAGGGAAGAGAGCACAGAACAAGTATGTGATACATCAGCGTGTCCCGAATGGCCCTTTATTATCTTCCCTATTATAGTGCACTACTTCAGCCGGACAGGACAAACACCATTCTGGTGATATCTGGTATATAACCTGAATAAATCTAAAATGGCAGCATGTTTTTGGCCTCCTTTAGCAGTTTCTACCTGATTAACTACAATACCATGTGAAATTCATGTTGAAAGGACAGGTTGTGGTTGGAGCTAAAAGAGTAGGACAGAAAAAACAACAAGATAACTAATTGGAAATTATCCTGGGTCTGTAAAATGTATATAGGTTCACAACTTTTGTGAAACAACACAGTTAAAAAAATATACGGCAAATAGAAATCCAAACTGGACGGTGTTCAGGAGATAGATGGGAGGGGTTGAGTGGAGCTGAAGGATGGAACTGGATGGAGCTGAAGGATGGGACTGGATGGAGCTGAAGGATGGGACTGGATGGTGGTCAGAGATAGATGGGATGAGGGTTGAGGGGAGCTGAAGGATGGGACTGGATGGTGGTCAGAGATAGATGGGAGGGGGGAAGAAAAGGCAGCCAACAAGTACTCAGCAAGACTGTTGGAAAAATAATTCCAGGTGAAGCTGGTTGAGAGAATGCCAAGAGTGTGCAAAGCTGTCATCAAGGAAAGGGTGGCTACTTTGAAGAATCTAATATATTTTGATTTGTTTTTAACACTTTATGAGTAAATGTTTTTTTAACTTTAGCTGACATGGGGCTAGTTGATCTGGACATTTCTGACAAGTTATAAATATCTCTCTATGGTCTGTAATGACAAGTTATAAATATCTCTCTATGGTATGTAATGACAAGTTATAAATATCTCTCTATGGTCTGTAATGACTGACAAGTTATAAATATCTCTCTATGGTCTGTAATGACAAGTTATAAATATCTCTCTATGGTCTGTAATGTAATGACAAGTTATAAATATCTCTCTGTGGTCTGTAATGTAATGACAAGTTATAAATATCTCTCTGTGGTCTGTAATGTAATGACAAGTTATAAATATCTCTCTATGGTCTGTAATGTAATGACAAGTTATAAATATCTCTCTATGGTCTGTAATGACTGACAAGTTATAAATATCTCTCTATGGTCTGTAATGACAAGTTATAAATATCTCTCTATGGTCTGTAATGTAATGACAAGTTATAAATATCTCTCTGTGGTCTGTAATGTAATGACAAGTTATAAATATCTCTCTGTGGTCTGTAATGTAATGACAAGTTATAAATATCTCTCTATGGTCTGTAATGTAATGACAAGTTATAAATATCTCTCTATGGTCTGTAATGACTGACAAGTTATAAATATCTCTCTATGGTCTGTAATGACTGACAAGTTATAAATATCTCTCTATGGTCTGTAATGTAATGACAAGTTATAAATATCTCTCTATGGTCTGTAATGACTGACAAGTTATAAATATCTCTCTATGGTCTGTAATGACATGACAAGAGGACCTGATGATGCACTACCCAATTTAGACATGTCACCTTGTGCATTCTATTACAACTGTCAAGAGTAAATCTAAAGCAGGACAGATGGGTTTTTTTATGTCACATTCTTCATAGACAACAAGTGTAGAGTAACAGTGAAATGCTTACTTACAGGTCATTTCCCAAACAATGCAGAGTTAAAGATAACATAAATAAGATCCTAGCTAATTAACTTACCTTTGTCAAGTGGTCCACTTTCATGTTATCTATGATGAGATTTTTCTGCGACATCTCTATTTTCAACAGCTGAAGGTTGTGCAGGAGCTCCTTCCTCTCGATGAGCTGTCGGGTGACTTTCTGGGTCCCGGTGCGGTCTCGTTCGTCTGAAGACGAGATGTCTTCCGTGGGCACCGTGGTCTCCAAACTCAACTCTTCCGACTCCTCTAGCGAGCTGGAGATGTTCACCGATGGGTTTTTCTGCTTCTTCGGAGGCATTTTGAAGCTAGATTTAAAAATAAAAATAGTTCACTACTTGTTTGACAAAAGCGAGGTAGCTATCTGCTTTTGTCAGCTAACTACTAGCATATAACTTTAGTATTACCGAAGGTTTAAGAAGGATTAGCGAACTCAAGAGTTCAAGGACATTAAGGTGTTAGTTAGCTAGTTACATGATTGTACTAGCTAGCTAACGACGTCGACTGTTGCACGACATATTAACTGGTAACTAGCTCTTTGTCTGTGGTTACATTAACCGTTAGCTAGTGTACAGTACTAGTAGTTACCTAGTTATAGTTAGCTAACGTCGAACTGTTGGAAAAGTTCACTGTTCAACAGGTAGCTTCCTAGCTAGCTGGCTAATTCCGTAACAAATTATTCGTTTTTTGTCATATCCATAAATTAAATTGTTTTTAGCATTTACTACTATATTCGCGAAAACAACCCTAAATGTTTTGGTGGTCGCTGTTTTCCTAATTTCAACGGTCCCGCTCCGAGCCGCATAGCAACCGCCACTAGCGGATCACAACAAACAAACGGAAGTGACATCGGAGGCACGTAGAGCTTTTGCAACCACATAAAATGTCCGCCGGAAACAGCAACATTTAATAATATATTTATTCACCTGTTATAGCGCTATTTATTACATAAAGAATCTCAAAGCGCTTTAAAGAAACAAACAAGACATTAATGAGATTGACAGTTAATAAAATTCATGGCTTGAGTGGTCATCTGAGGGAGGTGGTCAAGCGGGGAGAGAAAGTCAGGGGAAGGCAGCACGGTTTTCTTTGAGGTTTTATTGGCGGACTACGTCCAAAAATGGTGTATTGCCACCACCTACTGGATGGGGTGAAAACAAAAACTTTAACCACTAAAAAATAAAATAATAATAATAATGTAAACATATTTTAATCCCAGAAATAGTTCAGGTACATAAACAATGATATCGATCTTTCTTGACTTACTTTCAACTTGTGCAGTTCCATTTATCACCAATGCTATAAATGACTTTCTTCACATGAAGGATTTCTGGGTCCTGCTGTTGATTCTCAGTCTGTGGTGAAGGCTCCAACGTAAGCATACCGTTCTGCAATACCGCCGGACCTTCAAACATACTCACTCTTACAACCCCCTTTTGATAGCCTCTGCATAGGAGACTCTGAACTGCCCTGATTTTAGCAACCTCAGTCTCTTTCACCCTACATCGGGAAGTCCAATGATTGCGTCTTCATGCTCCCCACCACAGTGGCAACATGTTGCTCCTTGTCTATTCTCTTCTACTAGACATTTAGCATCTCATACATAGTGGTGTTTCCCCACACATCCCACATCTCAGCTTCTCCCGTCTGCAGACACTTCTTCCATGTCCAGACATTTGACAGAAGGAACATTGTAAAAGGCCTTTCTACAGAAGCTCTAACAGTACAGACGTCCCAGCTGAGAGACTCCACGTCCCAAAAAAAACAACACTAGAACAGACTAACTCTTCTCCTTCTTGCCATTAACCTTATGATTCATTCTACGTCGATCACTCCTGGAATTCCCTTAAATAAAGCACAAAAAAATCCTATGAGACCCCAGAAATGACCCCCTAGATAAGGTGTCCTCCCTAGATAAGGTGACCTCCCTAGACAGGTGTCCTCCCTAGACAGGTGTCCTCCCTAGATAAGGTGACCTCCCTAGACAGGTGTCCTCCCTAGACAGGTGTCCTCCCTAGATAAGGTGTCCCTAGATAAGGTGTCCTCCCTAGACAGGTGTCCTCCCTAGACAGGTGTCCTCCCTAGACAGGTGTCCTACATTATATTCATCAGCTTGTTTGATGTCCAACAGACATTTATTCTGTTCCTCAGAAACACAAGAAATCAGAACTAACCCACTTCTCATCACTGATTTGACTTTGCCCAATGCTTTTGCCATAATTTTGGATATTTCGGAAAACAGGTTCCACAAATCAGGCATATGCCGCTCTTTCAAATCAAATGACATATTATTGGTCACATACACAAATTTGTATTATTTTTGTATTATTATTATTGCAGCGATAATACCAATATTACATATCAATACAGGGACATTCCTGTGAATACAATTTAAAAAAATTTAAAAACCACGCGATGTATATAAACCCTAGATGTATTTAAACCATGGGATTGATGATTCTGCGTATTGGCCATTGAGAGGCTTTGTTGAAGCCACTGGTCGGCCATATTGCCACTCCCCAGTAGGCGCAGTCTTCCATTGGAATGAATGTAATTCTACAGTATTTCAATTAAATATGCACTATGCAGAAATCGCTCCACCATTTCCTAGTTGTTAACATTAGAATAGTTTGCCTCATTTCAGTTTATGTGACAAAACAAGCGTCTAGTGTAGAGAATCATTGTAGCATCTAAACCGCTGTGAAATATATTTCCATAACCAAATTTTTATTTTCAGCTGTTTGAAGCTGGTGTACAAAACCTAAAGTAAAGGACACAAAAACAAAACTTACAGGAAGCATAGAAATAGCACACATAGGACACATCTACTGATTCTTAGACTTGCTTTCAATGAGAATGACAGATCTATAACACGCATTTCTATGTGAATTTGGTGGGTATTCCAAAAATGTATATATTGCAGCTTTAAATGTTTCAAGGACAAAAGTACATGTATTTAAGTATTTTCTTGTTCTAGTGGGGACAATAACATTTGTAATCTAAAACAATTATACTTCAAGGAAAATGTTTTTATATTTTTTTTATTTATTTTATGTTTTGCTCACACAATATAATTTAAAAGTATGCATTAAGGTGTCTGTAATAGAATAAACGTGGCAAAAAACAACGAATGTCGAATATTTAGCTAGCAGCCTCCATGGAAATTCGCTATTAATTGTGCTAATTTTGTTAGCATTCTGATAATAGACGCAATGGGTTTTTTAGCTTTTTTTTGGAGCTCCCTTTCAATAGATTCCAAACATGTTTTACAACGGAAACATATACAAAAAAAATTTAAACAAAAATATTTGCTACATGTCTGTATTTGAAATGATGTAATGTGGATTAGTTTTTATTATTAAATTTTTATAATTTTGTGGAATACCTCTGACAGTTATGTTTATGTTTTAAAATGTTACTGTTAATGAAAAAAAAAATTAAATAAAAATTAAAATAATAATAAAAAATGTTTTACAACGGTGGGGGAGTGCCAAGATGGAGGCACGGTGGCTTCAACACAGCGCCCCCTATAGTCATCTAGTGTATATACGAACCATTGAGTGGACTCAGGTGAACTTTAAACTCAGTTGGTAGTTTAGGGTCATTTCCGGTTCCAAATTCTCTCTTGCATTTAACGTTGTTTACTATGTATTGCGTAGGAAAATAACATATTTTTGTATGATTGGTGAAACGTGAGACGGTCTTCTACAAATTGTTATGCCCAGAGACATTAATCCCGGAACAAATATGTTTTGCACTTGCATCAGCACGACTCCATAATGGCGTTGCACACGTTTTCAACGTGACCTTTCAGCATTTTTCGATAAGCACGGATGTAAAATTGAATTCAGACTGACACAAATATAAACATTCATGGAATACTACCTGGATTATATGATTCATTCTGTCCTTGTTGAGAGTGGACCTTAATTACAGTTTGTATAATTTATTTTTCGTGATTACGGAACAACAAACGCTTCCTATCTTGTCTGCACGTCGAACGGTATTTCCTCCTCTCCTGATGGCCTGTTCAGGGACTTTAATATAAACGACGTGAGTGTCAACATCTTGACTCCATATGTATGTATCATCAAACCATTGAAATGATGAGGTTTCTCACCACACCGCTTTTGAACGAGTTGCGGCGGCGTTCCCCTGGTATCTACGTCGCAAATAAACATCTACCGATCACCTGCCTTCTCCCACCCCACCATTCTGCACCCACAAGCCGGCCTCTCTATTCTGGGGCCACGCTAAGAAAGATGTACCCCTCCCTCAGTCTAAAGCAGATCAGACTGAAGAGAAACTGGATCTGGACATATGGAAGTCTGTGATGAGGTTGCAGGTCCCCGGGGTGGAGGAGGAGGAGAAACTGGGAGGTGGGAGGTGGTGGTGTGCTGCTGGAGGTGTAACAGGGCAGGAGGAGATCTCACCACTGGAGGCCACCAGAGAGCTGTAGTGATGTGGCGTCAGGCTGGGAAGCTGGTGCCAGAGACCATGACTGACGAAGAGCTGGGGATCCTGGCGGAGCTACAAACCAAATCCTCCAAGAAGAAGTACCTGAAATACCTGGCCGTCAAGGAGGGCCACAAGAAAAGCCACAAGCAGAAGCAGGAGAAGAGGAAGGCAGAGAGGAGTGAGAGGATTCAGGAGGACGATAGGATCAGGCCTGGTGGTCTGAGAGGAGAAGAGAGGGGAACTGAGGAACACCTTTCTGCTCCAGTTTTGGGGTCGTTCCCTGGATAAGCTGCTGGGCTGGAGGTCGGCCCAGGCCATGGTGTTCGGACAGCCACTGGTGTTTGATATGTCCTACGAACAGCAGATGACTCGTCGGGAGGTGGAGAACACTGTATCCCAGCTGATGGAGGTGGAGGGGTGGAACAGACGAGCAGCGGACCCCTTCCACCTGCACTTCTGTAACTTGCAGCCGGACGGCGGCTACCGCGGGAGCTGGTTAAACGGTACGGCGCCGAGGCCTGGGAGCGTCTCCTCGTCACCTCCACGGAGCGACGTCACGTGGACCTGTTCCCCCGGGACGACCTGGTCTACCTGACGGCTGACTCCCCTAACGTCCTCCGTACCTTCGACAACTCTAAGGTCTACATCGTAGGCTCCATGGTGGACCGCTCCATCCAATCAGGGCTCTCCTTGGCCAACGCCAAGCGTCTGAAGCTGAACACGGCTCGTCTGCCGCTGGATGACTTCCTCCAATGGGAGACGGGGGCCAAGAACCTGACCCTGGATCAGATGGTACGCATTCTGCTGACGCTGAAGGAGAGAGGGAGGTGGAAGGAGGCGCTGGAGCACGTACCCAAGAGGAAACATGATGGATTCTACCAGGAGAAACCCCAGCAGGACAGAGACAGAGGATCAGATAAGGACAGGAGTTTTTTAGTGGCAGAACCAGAGGAAACACAGGGTTCAGGGCTGGGGACAGAGACTGTGATAGAACATTCACAAGTGGGGACAGAGAGAGGGCATTTAGTAGGAGAGACAGTGTATTGAAGAGTGGGGACAGTGATAGATCAATCAGGACTGGGGACAGAGGAGACAGAGAAGGAGACAGAGACAGAGCAATCAGGACTGGGGACAGAGACCAAGCAATCAGGACTGGGGACAGAGAAAGAGACAGAGATGCTATGGAGGAGTGGAGACAGAGACAGATGAATGGTGTGGTCAGAGAGAGGATCCACTAACAGACATAAGGACAGTGTATTCAGTAGCAGAGACAGGGACAGAGAAGGAGACAGGGACAGAGAAGGAGACAGGGACGGAGATAGTACGGAGGAGAGGAGACATAAGGACAGTGTATTCAGTAGCAGAGACAGGTTAACAGTCAGTAAGGAAGCAGGACCGACAGGGGATTCAGAGAACAGGCAGAACACGCAGACCACCACCACGGTACGGACCTCACTAAAAAGCAAGATGGAGGATCGGAACAGTACAGCCAAGAGCGGGAAGAAATGACGAGAGGAAGAGTAACCAGACATTTCTCCTCTGAATGTGCTTCCGTTTCACCATGTTGTGTTAATGGATTCAGAGATGAACTGATGAAAAAGCACTTCTAAATGCCATGAACATTAAACATTTTCATAAGCAACTCAGTGAGACTGTTGATTGTTAAGGAATCTTTGGCGTATTGATACTTTGTGTCAATGTACAACTGAAAAAATACATATAAAACGCAACATGTGAAGCGTTTGTTCCATGTTTTATGAGCTGAAATAAAAAGATACAGAACATTTTCCACATGTACAAAAAGCTTATTTCTCTCAAATCTTTGCACAAATTTGTTTACATCCCTGTTATGAGCATTTCTTATTCGTCAAGATAATCCATCCACCCTGACAGATGTGGCATATCAAGAAGCTGATTAAACAGCATGATTGTTTACACAGTTGCACCTCGTGCAGGGGGACAATAAAAGGCCACTTTGGCAACAGCTCCGGGTGGACATTCCTGCAGTCAGCATGCCAACTGCACTCTCCCTCAAAACTTGAGACACCTGTGGCATTGAGTTGTGTGACAAAACTGCACATTTTATTAAAGTGGCCTGAGGGAGTGTGCAGTTGGCATGCTGACTGCAGGAATGTCCACCAGAGCTGTCGCCAGATATTTTAATGTTAATTTCTCTATCGTAAACTGCCTCCAACATCGCTCCCTCCATGCGTCCAACCGGCCTCAGAACCGCAGACCACATGTAACTACGCTAGCCCAGGACCTCCACATCCGACTTCGCGGTAGGTGGGGGGGGGTTGCTGGGTTGCTGAGAGTATTTCTGTCTGTAATAAAGCCATTTTGTGGGGAAAAACTTTCTGATTGGTTGGGCCTGGCTCCCCAGTGGAGTGGGCCCACCCATGCCCACCCATGGCTTGCGGACCTGCCCAGTCATGTGAAATCCAGGGCCCTAATGAATTTATTTCAATTGACTGATTTCCTTATAAACTGTAACTCAGTAAAATCTTTGAAATTGTTTGCATTTATATATTTTTGTTCATTATATTTAACCACAAAAATGTTAATGTCATTATATTGTCTAGTTTTAAGTTAAAAACCATTTTCTCCAGTTTAACTTCCATTTATCCTGTATTCAAGCGTTATGATGGATAGATTCTCACTAAACAGGAAATAGATTTAACAAATCTTTAATTCTGGTCTCTGACATGAAAGAATTTAGAAAAATCTTTACAAAGAGAAAAATGGTCAACAACAACCTTTTGCACAAAAAAAAAACATTAATCTTATTTTCTTTCATCTAATTACACGTTTTCTTTAAAAGTGAAATGTTTTCAGTCTCTAAATTGGGAAGATACAGTGCCTTCAGAAAGGACAGTATTCATACCCTTTGACCTGAATTCAAAATGGATTCAATTTATATTTTTTTCTCTCACCCATCTACACACAATACTCTATAATGACAGTGAAAATGTGTTTAGAAATTTTAGCAAATGTGTTGAAAATGAAATAGCATAAATATATCATGTATTCACACCTAAAACACAAGGTCAAATCTACACTTAAGAGTTGTGGCCAAGACAGTGGATGTTAGTGAGTGGCCTAGATAGTTTAAACTTAAAATCTACTTGAACATCTATGGAAAGACCTAAAAATGGCCGTTTAGCAATGGGATCAACAACCAATTTGCCAGAGCGTGAATAATTCTCACCCATCTACACACGATACCCCATAATGACAAAGTGAAAACATGTTCGGTCAATACCTTAATGGTCAATACTTTGTAGAAGCATCTTTGGCAGCGACTAAAGCTGCGAGTCTTTCCGAGTGAGTCTCTAAGATCTTTCTACGCCTGGATTGTGCAACATTTTGCCCATTATTTTTTCTAAATCATTCAAGTCTGTCAAATTGGTTGTTGATCATTGCTAGACAACCATTTTTAGATCTTTCTATAGATTTTAAAGTCGATTTAAGTCAAAACTGTAACTAGACCACTCAGGAACATTCACTGTCTTCTTGGTAAGTAACTCCAGTGTATATTTGTCCTTGTGTTTCAGGTTTATTGTCCTGATGAAAGGTGAATTCATCTCCCAGTGTCTGGTGGAAAGCAGACTGAACCAGGTTTTCCTCTAGGATTCTTCCTGTGATTGGCTCCAGTCCGTTTATTTTTTTATCCTGAAAAACTCCCCAGCCTTAACGATTACAAGCATACCCATAACATATGCAGCCACCACTATGCTTGAAAATATGGAGAGTGGTACTGGTAATGTGTTGCATTGGATTTGCCCTAAACAACACTTTGTATTCAGGACAAAAAGTTAATTTTTTTCCACATTTTTTGCAGTATACTTTAGTGCCTTGTTTGCAAACAGGATGCATGTTTTGGAATGTTTGTTATTCTGTACAGCCTTCCTTCTTTTCCCTCTGTCATTTAGGTTAGTATTGTGGAGTAACTACATGCTGTTGATCCATCCTCAGTTTTCTCCCATCACAGCCATTAAACTCTGTACTGTTTAATAGTCACCATTGGCCTCATGGTGAAATCCCAGAGTGGTTTCCTTCATCTCCGGCAACTGAGTTAGGAAGGACGTCTGTATCTTGTAGTGACTGGGTGTATTGATACACCATCCAAAGTGTAATTATAACTCACCATGCTCAAAGGGATATTCATTTTTACCCATCTACCAATAGGTGCCCTTCTTTACAAGCTTGGAAAACCTCCTGGTCTTTGCGGATGAATCAGTGTTTGAAATTCGCTGCTCGTCTGAGGAACCTTAGCGATGATACGGGATTATCATCAGATCAATTCAATAAATTAACACTCAGAATGAAAACTGATGGTGAATCAATCATACGCTGGGGAGGCAGGGAGCCTAGTGGTTAGAGCGTAGAGGCGGCAGGTAGCCTAGTGGTTAGAGCGTAGAGGAGGGGCAGGGACCTAGTGGTTAGAGTGTAGAGAGCGCAGGTAGCCTAGTGGTTAGAGCGTAGAGGGGCAGGGAGGCCTAGTGGTTAGAGCGTAGAGCGCGGCAGGTAGCCTAGTGGTTAGAGTGTAGAGGGAGGGCAGGTAGCCTAGTGGTATAGAGTGTAGAGGAGGCAGGTAGCCTAGTGGTTAGAGCGTAGAGGAGGCAGGTAGCCTAGTGGTTAGAGCGTAGAGGCGGCAGGTAGCCTAGTGGTTAGAGCGTAGAGGAGGCAGGTAGCCTAGTGGTTAGAGCGTAGAGGCGGCAGGTAGCCTAGTGGTTAGAGTGTAGAGGCGGCAGGTAGCCTAGTGGTTAGAGCGTAGAGGAGGCAGGTAGCCTAGTGGTTAGAGTGTAGAGGAGGCAGGTAGCCTAGTGGTTAGAGCGTAGAGGAGGCAGGTAGCCTAGTGGTTAGAGCGTAGAGGCGGCAGGTAGCCTAGTGGTTAGAGTGTAGAGGCGGCAGGTAGCCTAGTGGTTAGAGTGTAGAGGCGGCAGGTAGCCTAGTGGTTAGAGTGTAGAGGAGGCAGGTAGCCTGTCGGTTAGAGTGTAGAGGAGGCAGGTAGCTAGCGGTTTTTAGGAGCGTTGGGCCAGTAACCAGCAGGTACCTAGTGGTTAGAGCGTTGGGCCAGTAACCAGCAGGTAGCCTAGTGGTTAGAGCGTTGGGCCAGTACCCAGCAGGTATCCTAGTGGTTGGAGCGTTGGGCCAGTACCAGCAGGTAACCTAGTGGTTAGAGTGTTGGGCCAGTAACCAGCAGGTAGCCTAGTGGTTAGGAGAGTTGTGCCAGTAACCAGCAGGTAGCCTAGTGGTTAGAGCGTGGGTCAGTAACCAGCAGGTAGCCTAGTGGTTAGAGCGTTGGGCCAGTAACCAGCAGGTAGCCTAGTGGTTAGAGCGTTGGGCCAGTAACAGCAGGTAGCCTAGTGGTTAGAGCTGTTGGGCCAGTAACCAGCAGGTAGCCTAGTGGTTAGAGCGTTGGGCCAGTAACCAGCAGGTAGCCTAGTGGTTAGAGCTTTGGGCCAGTAACCAGCAGGTAGCCTAGTGGTTAGAGCGTTGGGGCCAGTAACCAGCAGGTAGCCTAGTGGTTAGCTAAAGCTAGTTCCCAACAGTCTTAAAATGTTTCCTTTCCTCATCTCCCTCCCTTAATGAATGACCGTCTAATGTCAGGTCTGGTGTAACCTCTCTCAAAGAGTTAAACAACCAGGTGAGGGGAGTCCTTATAATTAGGAACCTAGACAACCAGAGTGAGGGAGTTCGCCTACTAATAGATAACCTAGACAACCAGGTGAGGGCAGTCCTACTAAGTAGTGACCTAGACAACCAGGTGAGGGGAGTTCCTACTAATAGTAACCTCGACAAACCAGGGCTGAGGGCAGTTCCTCTACTAATTAGGAACCTAGACACCAGGTGAGGGCAGTTCCTTATCATTAGTAATCTAGACAACCAGGTGAGGGCTAGCTTCCTTACTAATTAGTAACCTAGACAACCAGGTGAGGGCAGTTCCTTACTAATTAGGTAACCTAGGACAACCAGGATGAGGGCAGTTCCCTTACTAATTAGCTAACCTAGACAACCAGGTGAGGGCAGTTCCTTACTAATTAGTAACCTAGACAACCAGGTGAGTGGGCCAGTTCCTACTAATTAGTAACCTAGACAACCAGGCGAGGGGAGTTCCTTACGAATTAGTAACCTAGACAACCAGGTGAGGGCAGTTCCTTACTAATTAGTAACCTAGACAACCAGGTAGAGGGGCAGTTCCTGTACTAATTAGTGACCTTAATTCATCAGTCAAGTCCAGGGAAGGATCAGAGACCCACAGACACTCGGCCGTCCGTGGAATTACTTTGACGCGTGTTATATAATTTCAACCATATTATTTTGGGAAGCCCAAATGATTCTAAGATGAGTACGTTTAAGATTTTCCGAACTCACTTCCTCGTTTAAATCAATTGCTCTGCTCACGTTCTGAAGCCTACAATGCAGTGGGAGGTTCTAAGGGTTATGAGACGGTGATGGACTGAGAGATCAGCCAATTAAAACCAGCGGTTGTTCTGCCGTACTTCCAGTCAAGTCCCGTTCTGAGGCCGCTGTGAAACCAGACGGTTCGACGGAGAGACGGAGAGCCGACTGGTGTTCCTCACAGCGGCCCTGCGTGACCTGTCCAGGTTAAAAGGTCATGACCCCTGCCCTCTGATCCCCTAGAGTACCAGGATGTCTCCGCTGCAGCGCTCGCAGCAGTTGAAGGTGATGTTCTCATAGCGAGTGTAAGGGTGGAACCGGCCGATGCTCTTCTTATTGGTCAGGAAGGCCGAGGGGGAGGAGGTCAGAGATAGAGAGGGGGGAGGTTTCTTCCTTGTTGTCTGAACAGGAAATAGGGTCCAGGATCTTCAACACCTGAGAAGGGATTGTGGGGGAGAGAGAGAGATGGGAAGAAGGAGAGAAAGACAGAAAGAGTGAGGTGGTGGTTTCTGGGTAGAGGTCAGTGCGAGTGTCCTGCTGGGGGTCCGACTCCACTTCCTACCTTCTCAGCCATCTTCTCAGCAGGCGTGGTGTGAGGTGTTAGGGAGCTCTGAGGCCTGTCTTCCTTTCCTCAGCCCGGCTCCGCCGCTGCTCCCTACAGGCCCTACCTTACCCAGCAGGCGGGAGTTGATGGCTTCTGCCAGCTTGTGATTGGCTAGGGCAAGTTCTCCCGTGCTGAGTGGCTGGGCACTAGGGTAGTAGGTCTGCTGTCGACCCCATTGGAGAGAAACCAGCAGCTGCTCCAGAGACCTGGGAGAGAGACAACACAAACACATCATCTGTATCGCTGGTAATGAAAGTGTGTATCTCAGCAACTTTATGTTCCTATGTGAAGCACAGAAGTCCTACTGTACCTGTGGGTTAGCATCACGTCTGTGTGTTTTAACTGAGCACCAGGTTCATATATCAGTGTTGTACCTGTGGGTTAGCATCACGTCTGTGTGTTTTAACTGAGCACCAGGTTCATATATCAGTGTTGTACCTGTGGGTTAGCATCACGTCTGTGTGTTTTAACTGAGCACCAGGTTCATATATCAGTGTTGTACCTGTGGGTTAGCATCACGTCTGTGTGTTTAACTGAGCACCAGGTTCATATATCAGTGTTGTACCTGTGGGTTAGCATCATGTCTCTGGAGAACTCGTCTCTCTCACTCAGCAGGTCTGTGATGGCGCTCTGAGCCTCTCTGGTCTGGTGCTGGAGAGAAACCCTGGCATTGGTCAGCTCCTCCGCCATCACTCTTGAAGAGATACCACACACACACAGTCAGTCAATACACACTGACAAACACACACACACACACACACACACACACACACACACACACACACACCACACACCACACACACACACACACACACACACACACACACACACACACACACACACACACCTGGAGGCCAGGAACTTGGTCCTCCAGACGTCACATTGTATGGACATGCGTTCCAGCTGTTCTGCCCGTGGAGGCCAGGCTGCGACCCAGAGCCTCGTTCTCTAAGATCATCTGGTTCTTCTCTCTGGCCAGACGCTCAAAGTGGTACTGCAGGTCGTCTCCTACAGAGGCTACCAGCAGCTTCTTCAACTCTCTGTTCACCTATAGGAGAATACAGATGTTGAGTTGGTTTAAATATGGACCGAAGTACTGTATTTCATGTGCCGACATATTCTTAAAACATAAGTACTATCGTTATTTTATCGGGACAAAGGCAAGTGCTGAAAACTCAGGATCCAGATTAACTCCTACAGTCACTGAACAAAACTCAGGATCCAGATATAATCCTACAGTCACTGAACAAAACTCAGGACCCAGATATAATCCTACAGTCACTGAACAAAACTCAGGATCCAGATTAAGTCTTACAGTCACTGAACAAAACTCAGGATCCAGATATAATCCTACAGTCACTGAACAAAACTCAGGATCCAGATTAACTCTTACAATCACTGAACAAAACTCAGGATCCAGATATAATCCTACAGTCACTGAACAAAACTCAGGATCCAGATTAACTCCTACAGTCACTGAACAAAACTCAGGATCCAGATTAACTCCTACAGACACTGAACAATCCCAATATTGTGGTTAAAAGTGTTAAAAGCCCAAATGCAGCCGTTTTTATCTCAATATCGAATAATTTCTGGGGAACGATTAAGGTCCTTACCGTGATTGTCTTCAATTAAAAACGGTTCAAAAGAAACAGAAATAGCTTCTTAGCTAAGAGTAATTTCTCAAGCTAGAATTTAGTTAGGACTGTCTGGGAGTGGTCTGAATGAGGAAGGGAAAACTGAAAACTAGCTGTTATTGGCAGAGAGGTTTGGAACTCTTTCTTATTGGTCTATTAAATTATTGGTTGGTTACCAGGCAGGCAAAACTCCACCCCACCAAAACAGGCTGAAATTTCAGGAAGTATTTTCAAATTGCTCTTACACTAAAAGGGCCTTATCATAATTTTCGCAGTAGTACTCCAAACTCAGTGTGGAAATATAAAAACACAGTAATTTGACATTTTTGATGGCACTGGGCCTTTACGTTAACTCATTTACCCACCTCAGTCTGTACGTGGAGCTGGTTGAGGAGTCCCTCCTTGTCCTGCAGCAGTCTTCTCTCTGAGTTCTGCAGCTTCTCAATGGCTCCTCTCAGGTCCTCCAGAGGAGGGGGAGGGAGACGGGGGTCGTTCCCTCCATCTGCTGCCCAGCCCAGGCCTCTCCTTTCTCCTCAGCCGGACCTACATGACCCCCACTCCGGCTGATGGCGGCACGGGGAACAACGATCCTCACCGCCTCCACCACCACGCAGGCCTCCCGGGGAACCTTCCCCAGGTGGAGCACCCCGGGGGGCTGGGGGGCAGACGCGATGTCTCTGGGACTGGCTCTAGGGCTCTGCTGGGGGGTGGAGTGGGGGGCTGTGCTGGAGGCTGGCGGGGGAAGGGTGCGTCGTCTTGGGGCTTTGTTTGGGACTAGCTACTTTAAGTAGTGGCACCGAAGACAGAGGCGTATCCACGACACCGATCTCCTTAGCGACTGGGGGCTCGTCTGTCTCCATGCCGTCGCCGGGGGCCCCTGACTGACGGACGGAACCTGGAACATGGCAGACATTCTGGAATGTTCTCTCTCTCTCTCATTGTATTGACTGGAGGAGTTATCAGGTCTCAACATCGCTTTGTGTGATTGGCTGAGAGGATGTAAACAACAGTCTGTGAAATGATTTCGGGTGATAACTACTTACCTCTGTCTGCTACTGCAGCAGTAGACATGACGGTAGAGGAAGTTTTCACAACAGTCCAGTCGAATGACAGAGGGACAGGACGATGGCTGACTTCCAGGATGGCAGTTAGATCTCTCTCCTGAAGACAGACAAACAAATATTGATTCTGAGTTAACCACCCTGTTAGACATGTTAAACAAATAAAATAAAATAAGAAAGTAGCGAGAGAATATCACACAGCTACCTGTAAATAACTAACGGACTTTTTCTGCCTTCAATTTCTTAAAAAAAAAAAATGTTTTGAATTGGTAAAATTAGAGTTAAAACAGCTGACCTTTCCAACTATTTGTTTACTTGGCTAGTTAACTAGTTGACTTCAGTCTCTGGCTGAGCTCCGAGGTTAAAATAAGTCACTAGTTATGTGTGGATGAGCTTTAACAGCACTGTCAGCACATGATCCACACCCAGCCGGGTTAGATAAGGATTTCAGAGAACAGACTTCAGCTTTCCTCAGCTAACAGTAACTGACAACAAACCGTGTCCTGGACATAAACTTACAGACATTGTTAGCTAACATTAGCGGTGTCAAATGAAGTGTAACGGTGTCAGAATAAAACACTGTACATACTGTGTTACCCGATGAAAGAAAAACAAAAGATTTCCTCTGTTATTAAATGTTGGTCGCCATCTTGTTTGTGTTGTCACCGGCCGGATACTGTTGGCTTGGCGGAAAGGCTGTCCTGCACAAAACTGACTCTGAATCAGCTCCTACGATTTCTCATCGATAGCGGTGACAGTAAACAGATATTCCAAAATCTGATTCACGATCAGTAAACGGAAGTTGAGACTACAGCGTTAACAAAATGACCAAACCGTGGAATAATGCGGAACTATTATCCGCGCTACATTGTTCCACCGTAGGAAATAAAATATTGTTACAACCCAGAGAAGACAACTTAGTACAAAGTACCGAAGATAATCAATTCTGGTTAATAAACTATTGTTCTCTAGTACAGGTGAGTTTGATAGCCACATGTATGTATTTGAATCGAGCTTTTCAAATAGCTACTGCGATGTGGGCGATTTGCTAATAGTCTTATTTCTGTCTTTATGTTGTCTAGGTTGTCACTCGGAGAGCAATGGGGGTACACGGGCTGTGGAAGCTGCTTGAGACCACCGGGAAGCCCATCAACCCCGAGACACTCGAGGGCAAGATCCTGGCTGTCGGTATCCTTCCGGGCACCACAAGGAGCCCCCCCTATTGCTCTCTTAAACTCTTTCTCTCTCCTTGTTCTTGACTTTTTTTTTAAAAGTAAGGTTCCCTACTTCTTCCAGTCAATCTCCCACCCACACCTCCTGCATATCCCAGTCATAACATGTTATTTGTTTGCATGTGTCTGCATCTTACATAGAATTAGTGTCCAGTGTATTGTGCAAGTAGAGATCCTTGACCCTGTCCCCCTCCCAGACATCAGTATCTGGTTGAACCAGGCGGTGAAGGGTGTGAGAGACAGGGAGGGTAACAGTGTCCAGAACGCCCACCTCCTCACCTTGTTCCATCGCCTCTGTAAATTGCTCTTTTTCCGCATCAGACCTGTCTTCGTGTTCGATGGAGATGCACCTCTGATCAAGAAACAGACCTGGTGTGTGTGTGTGTGTGTGTGTGTGTGTGTGTGTGTGTGTGTGTGTGTGTGTGTGTGTGTGTGTGTGTGTGTGTGTGTGTGTGTGTTTATGTGGTCTGTCTGTCTGTCTGTCTGTCTGTCTGTCTGTCTGTCTGTGTGTTTATGTGGTCTGTCTGTCTGTGTGTTTATGTGGTCTGTCTGTCTGTCTGTCTGTCTGTGTGTGTGTGTGTGTGTGTTTGTTTATGTGGACTGTCTGTCTGTCTGTGTTTATGTGGTCTGTCTGTCTGTCTGTCTGTCCGTCTGTCCATCCATGTGTGTGTGTGTGTTTGTTTATGTGGTCTGTCTGTCTGTCTGTCTGTCTGTCTGTCTGTCTGTCTGTGTGTTTGTTTATATGGTCTGTCTGTCTGTGTGTGTTTATGTGGTCTGTCTGTCTGTCTGTCTGTCTGTCTGTCTGTCTGTCTGTCTGTCTGTCTGTCTGTCTGTCTGTCTGTCTGTGTGTGTGTGTGTGTGTGTGTGTGTGTTTGTTTATGTGGTCTGTCTGTCTGTCTGTCTGTCTGTCTGTCTGTCTGTCTGTCTGTCTGTCTGTGTTTTTATGTTTGTGTGTGTGTGTGTGTGTGTGTGTGTGTGTGTGTGTGTGGTGTGTGTGTGTGTGTGTGTGTGTGTGTGTGTGTGTGTGTGTGTGTGTGTGTGTGTGTGTGTGTGTGTGTGTGTGTTAACCCTGTGCTTCCCTCCAGGCCATCAGAAGACAGAGGAAGGAGGAGAAGACTATGGAGTCCAAACAGACCAATGACAAACTCCTCAAGACCTTCCTGAAGAGACAGGCCATCAAAGCTGCTCTGGGAGAGAGGAGGTGAGGAGAGGGGAGGGGAGGAGAGGAGCAGAGAGAGAGGGGAGGAGAGGAGGAGGTGAGGAGAGAAGGAAGGGAGAGGAGCAGAGAGAGGTGAGGAGAGGAGGTGAAGAAGGGAGAGGAAGGGAGAGGAGATGAGAGGGGAGGAAGGGAGAGGAGGTAAGGAAGGGAGAGGAGAGGAGAGGAGGTGAGGAAGGGAGAGGAGAGGAGAGGAGGAAGACCATGACCTAAATGAAAGGCAAAGCCCGCTCAGAGCTTCATAACAGATCTACAAGCACTAAGATGGTGACGTCTGAACACGGACCATTCCATGTTTCATAGAAGATCTGGTCTGTGTATAGACCTGTAACCAATCTCTCTGTGTTGTGTTTCTGCTCCAGTCAGGATCATCTGCCCAGCCTGTCTGCTGGGAGGAGAGAGGAGGACATGTACATTCTGCCTGCCCTGCCAGCCCAGGAGGAGGAGAGAGAGAGGAGCAGCTCAGAGGAGGAGCAGGAGGAGGAGGACAGCCGTCACATCTACCAGGTGAGGTCAACACCCACGTCATGTGATAGAGGAGAAAACAGAGAGGGCGGTGCTTTATCAACTTGTCCAATAAGAACACTGTATTCCTTTTTGTTTCATAACGTTTTTGCTACGTTGTGACGTCTGTCTGTCTGTCTGTCTGTCTGTCTGTCTGTTTGTGCGTATGTCTCTGTCTGTCTGTCTGTCAGGGGGATTTCTATGAAGACTCTGTGGACATCAACTCTGAGGAGTTTTCTGCCATGCCTCCTGAGGTGAAACACGAGATTCTTAAAGACATGAAGGAATTCAGCAAGAGACGACGCACCATGTACCATACACCTCCTGAGGTACCACACACCATGTACCACACACCATGCACCACACACCATGCACCACACACCATGTACCACACACCTCCTGAGGTACCACACACCTCCTGAGGTACCACACACCATGTACCACACACCATGTACCACACACCATGTACCCACACGCCATGTACCACACGCCAGGTACCACACACCATGTACCACACACCATGTACCACACACCTCCTGAGGTACCACACACCATGTACCACACATCTCCTGAGGTACCACACACCATGTACCACACACCTCCTGAGGTACAACACACCATGTACCACACACCTCCTGAGGTACCACACACCATGTACCACACACACCTCCTGAGGTACCACACACCATGTACCACACACCATGTACCACACACCTTCTGAGGTACCACACACCATGTACCACACACCTCCTGAGGTACCACACACCTCCTGAGGTACCACACATCATGTACCACACACCACCTGAGGTACCACACACCATGTACCACACACCATGTACCACGCACACCTCCTGAGGTACCACGCACACCTCCTGGGGTACCACACACCATGTACCACACACCTCCTGAGGTACCACACACCATGTACCACACACCATGTACCACACACCATGTACCACACGCCAGGTACCACACACCATGTACCACACACCATGTACCACACACCTCCTGAGGTACCACACACCATGTACCACACATCTCCTGAGGTACAACACACCATGTACCACACACCTCCTGAGGTACCACACACCATGTACCACACACACCTCCTGAGGTACCACACACCATGTACCACACACCATGTACCACACACCTTCTGAGGTACCACACACCAGGTACCACACACCTCCTGAGGTACCACACACCTCCTGAGGTACCACACACCATGTACCACACACCACCTGAGGTACCACACACCATGTACCACACACCATGTACCACGCACAACCTCCTGAGGTACCACGCACACCTCCTGAGGTACCACACACCATGTACCACACACCATGTACCACACACCATGTACCACACACCTCTTGAGGTACCACACACCATGTACCACACACCTCCTGAGGTACCACACACCATGTACCACACACCATGTACCACACACCTCCTGAGGTACCACCCCCTAACCCAGCCCCCCCCCCCCTCTCCCAGAGGTCAGGTGACTTCTCCCAGTACCAGCTAGCAGGGCTGCTGCAGAGGAACAAGCTGAACGTGCGTCTGGAGGGGGTGGAGAGAGAGATGTCCAACCGGAGTGCAGGGAACGCCCCGGGGGTGGAGCTATACAACCAGGGGGAGGGGCACAGCGTGGAGACACGACGCCTCCTCTCAGAAGACTCCACCCACTACATCCTCATCAAAGGTTAGAGGTTGAAAGGGGGGGGGGGGGGTCAGCGATCAAATTTAGCGATTCTCCGCATTGACCTGTTCAAACTCATCCCCTCATATGCTCTGTGTGTGTGTGTGTGTGTGTGTGTGTGTGTGTGTGTGTGTGTGTGTGTGTGTGTGTGTGTGTGTGTGTGCGCTCGCTCCTCAGGTCCGAAGAAGACCGACAACAGTGAGAGGGTCCCAGACATCCAGCCTGCGGCCTCTCCCTGGCTGGGTGGTCCCCTGTCAGGGAGGATTAGGACGGGGGGAAGGCAGAGACCTGATCCCCTTTGGAGACCCATCTCAGAGGAGGAGAGCCTGGAGGAGGGACCCTCATCATCGTCTAAACATCCCCAGGACACTAACCCGAGCCTGGGAGACACAGCACCGACTTCCCCTAGGACACTGAAGGCCATCCAGGCTGCCATGGATAGCAGCTTCTCAGACGAGGAGGAGGAGGATAGCTCCTGGGGTAGGGGAGGAAGGAGGGCTGATGAGGAGGAGGAGGATAGCTCCTGGGGTAGGGGAGGAAGGAGGGCTGAGGAGGAGGATAGCTCCTGGGGTAGGGGAGGGAGGAGGGCTGAGGAGGAGGAGGAGGATAGCTCCTGGGGTAGGGGAGGAAGGAGGGCTGAGGAGGAGGAGGAGGATAGCTCCTGGGGTAGGGGAGGGAGGAGGGCTGAGGAGGAGGATAGCTCCTGGGGTAGGGGAGGAAGGAGGCCTGAGGAGGAGGATAGCTCCTGGGGTAGGGGAGGAAGGAGGGCTGAGGAGGAGGGTGCTGGTGGCAGTGTGTCTCCTCGTACCCTCCTGGCCATTCAGCGAGCCATGGGAGAAGAGTTGGAGGTAGGCCCGTCCCAATACGCCACCATGATTGGCAATTCTCCTGTTAAGCCCCACTCTCCCAGTCACCAGCATCCTGCGAACCGATTGGTCGTCATCAGCAGCTCACAGGAGGAGACTGAAGGGAAGGACACGCCCTTGAGGACAACTCTGACCAATGAGGACAGGCTTGAGGTGGAGAAGGGCGATGAGCAACAGTCGCCCCTCCCCCTTAGCCTCCCAATTCCTCCCGCGGACAGGGTGCTCCTCGGCAGGGAGGAACAGGATGAAACCGCCACCAGGAGGAACAGAGAGGAGGTGGAGGAGATTCTGAGGAGGAACAGAGAGGAGTTGGAGCAAGCCATCGACAACAGGAACAGAGAGGAGTTGGAGCAAGCCATCGACAACAGGAACAGAGAGGAGTTGGAGCAAGCCATCGACAACAGGAACAGAGAGGAGTTGGAGCAAGCCATCGACAACAGGAACAGAGCTTTCCACTCTGCAGTAAGTCAGGGGGACAGTTTGGGTCAGGATCTCTGTGTCATTCCTTCATCAGGTCTAAACAGAGAGAAGAACACGGGGAGGAGAAGCCTATTGACTGGGCCTTTACCTCCATCGCAGGAGGAGAGGAATGGACAGGACACGGGGAGGAGAAGCCTACTGACTGGGCCTTTACCTCCATCGCAGGAGGAGAGGAATGGACAGGACACGGGGAGGAGAAGCCTATTGACTGGGCCTTTACCTCCATCGCAGGAGGAGAGGAATGGACAGGACACGGGGAGGAGAAGCCTACTGACTGGGCCTTTACCTCCATCGCAGGAGGAGAGGAATGGACAGAACACGGGGAGGAGAAGCCTACTGACTGGGCCTTTACCTCCATCGCAGGAGGAGAGGAATGGACAGGACACGGGGAGGAGAAGCCTACTGACTGGGCCTTTACCTCCATCGCAGGAGGAGAGGAATGGACAGATTGTGAAGATGGAGGACGGTGAGGAGGACAGTGACTCAGAGAGCTTCATTGACGTGTCTGAAGGAGAGGAGCTAAAGGAGAAGGAGGAGACAGATGATTCACCGATAGAGGTTGGGGGCGGTGCTCCATCTAAGGCACAGGAAGACGTGGCCAAGAAGAAGAAGAAGGAGGAAGAAGAGGAGGCTTTAAGTAGCAGAGCTATCCCTTTGGAAGAGAAGGAGGAAGAGGAGGAGGCTTTAAGTAGCAGAGCTATCCCTTTGGAAGAGAAGGAGGAGGAAGAGGAGCCTCCCACAGAGACCAGCCCAGCTCTTCCTGCCTCAGCGTCTGTTCCTCTACCCAACGAGTGGGAAGACATCAACGTGGTAAGATAAGTACTGCTTACATTTAGTAGTGAAAAGACAGAGCATGGAGATGATGTCCAGGAAATAGACAGGAAAATGTCTATTTCTCTGTGTGTGGTTGAGATGTTGTTGTTGCAGCATTTGTGATGTCCTGTAGGGGGAGCTGTTTGTACAGTAGAGATTTGAGGATGCAGTACCTGTGTTGTCCTGTAGGAGGAGCTGTTTGTACAGTAGAGATTTGAGGATGCAGTACCTGTATTGTCCTGTAGGAGGAGCTGTTACTGTGTAGTGGAACTGGGTTGATGCAGTACCTGTATTGTCCTGTAGGGGGAGCTGTTACAGTGTACAGTAGTGGAACTGGGTTGATGCAGTACCTGTATTGTCCTGTAGGGGGAGCTGTTACTGTGTTCAGTAGTGGAACTGGGTTGATGCAGTACCTGTATTGTCCTGTAGGGGGAGCTGTTACTGTGTAGTGGAACTGGGTTGATGCAGTACCTGTATTGTCCTGTAGGGGGAGCTGTTACTGTGTAGTGGAACTGGGTTGATGCAGTACCTGTATTGTCCTGTAGGGGGAGCTGTTACTGTGTACAGTAGTGGAACTGGGTTGATGCAGTATCTGTATTGTCCTGTAGGGGGAGCTGTTATTGTGTAGTGGAACTGGGTTGATGCAGTACCTGTATTGTCCTGTAGGGGGAGCTGTTACTGTGTTCAGTAGTGGAACTGGGTTGATGCAGTACCTGTGTTGTCCTGTAGGGGGAGCTGTTACTGTGTACAGTAGTGGAACTGGGTTGATGCAGTACCTGTATTGTCCACCAGGATGAGCTGGTGGCGCTAGAGAGCAGTCTTGGAGAGCAGCAGTCCAGTCTGAGAGAACAGAAGCAGCAGCAGGAACGCATCGCTGCCACCGTTACCGGACAGATGTGTCTGGAGAGCCAGGTAGGGGACACAGTCAACACACACATTTAGTCAGTCTGATAAAGGGGGTATTATTGTGTTCTGTTTGTTTTCCCACCCTGCACCAACAGTGTTCATAGTGGGTGTGATTGTGTTTGACCCTGACTCTGCCCCAAACTTTTTTTTCCAATCTTCCTCTGTCCAGTGTCTGTTCTTTTGCCCATCTTAATCTTTTCTTTTTATTGGCCAGTCTGAGATATGGCCGTTTCTTTGCAACTCTGCCTAGAAGGCCAGCATCCCGGAGTCGCCTCTTCACTGTTGACGTTGAGACTGGTGTTTTGCGGGTAATATTTAATGAAGCTGCCAGTTGAGGCGTCTGTTTCTCAAACTGGACACTCTAATGTACTTGTCCTCTTGCTCAGTTGTGCACCGGGGCCTCCCACTCCTCTTTCTGTTCTGGTTAGAGCCAGTTTGCGCTGTTCTGTGAAGGGAGTAATACACAGCGTTGTATGCGATCTTCAGTTTCTTGGCAATTTCTGGCATGGAATAAGAATAGACTGACGAGTTTCAGAAGAAAGTTCTTTGTTTCTGGCCATTTTGAGCCTGTAATCGAACCCACAAATGCTGATGCTCCAGATACTCAACTAGTCTAAAGAAGGCCAGTTTTATTGCTTCTTTAATCAAAACAACAGTTTTCTGCTGTGCTAACATAATTGCAAAAGGGTTTTCTAATGATCTATTAGCCTTTTAAAATGATAAACTTGGATTAGCTAACACAACGTGCCATTGGAACACAGGAGTGATGGTTGCTGATAATGGGACTCTGTACGCCTATGTAGATATTCCATAAAAAATCAGCTGTTTCCAGCTACAATAGTCATTTACAACATTAACAATGTCTACACTGTATTTCTGATCAATTTGATGTTATTTTAATGGACCATTTTAATGTTTCAAAAACAAGGACATTTCTAAGTGACCCCAAACTATTGAACGGTAGAGTTTCTTATAATAATATCCTACAATCTTTGAGAAACTAAACAATCACCAAAATAAGTGATTGAAAGTTATCAGTATTGACGTGGTTATGTTTTGATTCAAAGATCACAGCATTGTCCATGGCAAAAGGTATAGATTTACAGGAAATGAGACGTAAAACTGCAGCCTGTTCTCTCAGCTCCATGGCAAAAGGTATAGATTTACAGGAAATTTGCTTTAAAACTGAAAACATGCCAGCCATGGTCACCGCCTAAGCCCCTTTTTTTATCCAGGAAAAACCCTGGGTCTATTTCAGTGCTTATAATGCTCCGTATTCTTCTGCTGAGTTTATATGTGTTTATACCAGGACATTGTTGAATCCATGTTTCTGATTGGCTTGAAAGGGCATTATTTCTATGTAACGGACTGTATATCAGCACGGTAGAATTCAACGGTTACAGTTCATTCTTACATGTTTTATGTTTTCTTTTATGTTTTCAGCTGCTTTTGAAAGCAAAAGTCAAATTGAAAACATTTATTGGCGTCGTTGAATTCGATTTTCATAATAGCAAGCTAGGACTGCTTGTTTGGTTAGCTGAACAAGCTATAGGACTGATAGTTTGGTTAGCTAAACAAGCTATAGGACTGATAGTTTGGTTAGCTGAACAAGCTATAGGACTGCTTGTTTGGTTAGCTAAACAAGCTATAGGACTGCTAGTTTGGTTAGCTGAACAAGCTATAGGACTGATTGTTTGGTTAGCTAAACAAGCTATAGGACTGCTTGTTTGGTTAGCTAAACAAGCAATAGGACTGCTAGTTTGGTTAGCTAAACAAGCTATAGGACTGCTAGTTTGGTTAGCTAAACAAGCTATAAGTCTGCTAGTTTGGTTAGCTAAACAAGCTATAGGACTAATAGTTTGGTTAGCTGAACAAGCTAGGACTGCTAGTTTGGTTAGCTGAACAAGCTAGGACTGCTAGTTTGGTTAGCTAAACAAGCTATAGGACTGCTAGTTTGGTTAGCTAAACAAGCTATAGGACTGCTAGTTTGGTTAGCTAAACAAGCTATAGGTCTGCTAGTTTGGTTAGCTAAACAAGCTATAGGACTGATAGTTTGGTTAGCTGAACAAGCTAGGACTGCTAGTTTGATAAGCTGAACAAGCTAGGACTGCTAGTTTGGTTAGCTAAACAAGCTAGGACTGCTAGTTTGGTTAGCTAAACAAGCTATAGGTCTGCTAGTTTGGTTAGCTAAACAAGCTATAGGACTGATAGTTTGGTTAGCAGAACAAGCTATAGGACTGATAGTTTGGTTAGCTAAACAAGCTATAGGACTGATAGTTTGGTTAGCTAAACAAGCTATAGGACTGATAGTTTGGTTAGCTAAACAAGCTAGGACTGATAGTTTGGTGAGCTAAACAAGCTATAGGACTGATAGTTTGGTGAGCTAAACAAGCTATAGGACTGATAGTTTGGTGAGCTAAACAAGCTATAGGACTGATAGTTTGGTTAGCTAAACAAGCTATAGGACTGATAGTTTGGTTAGCTAAACAAGCTATAGGACTGATAGTTTGGTTAGCTAAACAAGCTATAGGACTGATAGTTTGGTGAGCTAAACAAGCTAGGACTGCTAGTTTGGTGAGCTAAACAAGCTATAGGACTGCTAGTTTGGTGAGCTAAACAAGCTATAGGACTGCTAGTTTGGTGAGCTAAACAAGCTATAGGACTGATAGTTTGGTGAGCTGAACAAGCTATAGGACTGATAGTTTGGTTAGCTAAACAAGCTATAGGACTGCTAGTTTGGTTAGCTAAACAAGCTATAGGACTGCTAGTTTGGTTAGCTAAACAAGCTATAGGACTGCTAGTTTGGTTAGCTAAACAAGCTATAGGACTGCTAGTTTGGTTAGCTAAACAAGCTATAGGACTGCTAGTTTGGTTAGCTGAACAAGCCAGGACTGCTAGTTTGGTTAGCTAAACAAGCTTGTTTGTTTTGGTTACCACGGAAACTACCGTATCTATCTAGTAAACGTGCTAACTACTTCAGGAAATTTGCTTTAAAACTGAAAACATGCCAGCCATGGTCACCGCCTAAGCCCCTTTTTTTATCCAGGAAAAACCCTGGGTCTATTTCAGTGCTTATAATGCTCCGTATTCTTCTGCTGAGTTTATATGTGTTTATACCAGGACATTGTTGAATCCATGTTTCTGATTGGCTTGAAAGGGCATTATTTCTATGTAACGGACTGTATATCAGCACGGTAGAATTCAACGGTTACAGTTCATTCTTACATGTTTTATGTTTTCTTTTATGTTTTCAGCTGCTTTTGAAAGCAAAAGTCAAATTGAAAACATTTATTGGCGTCGTTGAATTCGATTTTCATAATAGCAAGCTAGGACTGCTTGTTTGGTTAGCTGAACAAGCTATAGGACTGATAGTTTGGTTAGCTAAACAAGCTATAGGACTGATAGTTTGGTTAGCTGAACAAGCTATAGGACTGCTTGTTTGGTTAGCTAAACAAGCTATAGGACTGCTAGTTTGGTTAGCTGAACAAGCTATAGGACTGATTGTTTGGTTAGCTAAACAAGCTATAGGACTGCTTGTTTGGTTAGCTAAACAAGCTATAGGACTGCTTGTTTGGTTAGCTAAACAAGCAATAGGACTGCTAGTTTGGTTAGCTAAACAAGCTATAGGACTGCTAGTTTGGTTAGCTAAACAAGCTATAAGTCTGCTAGTTTGGTTAGCTAAACAAGCTATAGGACTAATAGTTTGGTTAGCTGAACAAGCTAGGACTGCTAGTTTGGTTAGCTGAACAAGCTAGGACTGCTAGTTTGGTTAGCTAAACAAGCTAGGACTGCTAGTTTGGTTAGCTAAACAAGCTATAGGTCTGCTAGTTTGGTTAGCTAAACAAGCTATAGGACTGCTTGTTTGGTTAGCTAAACAAGCAATAGGACTGCTAGTTTGGTTAGCTAAACAAGCTATAGGACTGCTAGTTTGGTTAGCTAAACAAGCTATAGGACTGCTAGTTTGGTTAGCTAAACAAGCTATAGGTCTGCTAGTTTGGTTAGCTAAACAAGCTATAGGACTGATAGTTTGGTTAGCTGAACAAGCTAGGACTGCTAGTTTGATAAGCTGAACAAGCTAGGACTGCTAGTTTGGTTAGCTAAACAAGCTAGGACTGCTAGTTTGGTTAGCTAAACAAGCTATAGGTCTGCTAGTTTGGTTAGCTAAACAAGCTATAGGACTGATAGTTTGGTTAGCAGAACAAGCTATAGGACTGATAGTTTGGTTAGCTAAACAAGCTATAGGACTGATAGTTTGGTTAGCTAAACAAGCTATAGGACTGATAGTTTGGTTAGCTAAACAAGCTAGGACTGATAGTTTGGTGAGCTAAACAAGCTATAGGACTGATAGTTTGGTGAGCTAAACAAGCTATAGGACTGATAGTTTGGTGAGCTAAACAAGCTATAGGACTGATAGTTTGGTTAGCTAAACAAGCTATAGGACTGATAGTTTGGTTAGCTAAACAAGCTATAGGACTGATAGTTTGGTTAGCTAAACAAGCTATAGGACTGATAGTTTGGTGAGCTAAACAAGCTAGGACTGCTAGTTTGGTGAGCTAAACAAGCTATAGGACTGCTAGTTTGGTGAGCTAAACAAGCTATAGGACTGCTAGTTTGGTGAGCTAAACAAGCTATAGGACTGATAGTTTGGTGAGCTGAACAAGCTATAGGACTGATAGTTTGGTTAGCTAAACAAGCTATAGGACTGATAGTTTGGTTAGCTAAACAAGCTATAGGACTGCTAGTTTGGTTAGCTAAACAAGCTATAGGACTGCTAGTTTGGTTAGCTAAACAAGCTATAGGACTGCTAGTTTGGTTAGCTAAACAAGCTATAGGACTGCTAGTTTGGTTAGCTGAACAAGCCAGGACTGCTAGTTTGGTTAGCTAAACAAGCTTGTTTGTTTTGGTTACCACGGAAACTACCGTATCTATCTAGTAAACGTGCTAACTACTTCAGTGAATGTTGAACACATTTTTACCTGCAAATGTGTTAAATTATATCCATGTTATATAAAGATAATCAACTCTGGGCTCTATGGGTTTTCTGGGTAATAATACAACTCCATGGAAGGTCAGTTCTTCACTGCTAGCGCTCGGTGGAACACACCTTTTCCCGTAGGTCATTATTTCCCATAGAAAGCGTAGCCCCTCGTCGTTGACGATCCCCTTACCGGGGTCTAACGTCTCGGTGTGTCTTGTCCGTCAGGAGCTGTTGAGGTTGTTTGGCGTACCCTTCCTGGTGGCTCCCGGTGAAGCCGAGGCCCAGTGTGCAGCGCTGGACCGGACCGACCAGACCCACGGGACAGTCACCGACGACAGCGACGTCTGGCTGTTCGGAGGACGACACGTCTACAAGAACTTCTTCAGCCAGAACAAATACGTAGAATACTACCAGTACGTAGATCTACAGAACCAACTGGGTACGTAGAACCCTACCGGTACCTAGACCTACAGAACCAACTGGGTACGTAGAACCCTACCGGTACCTAGACCTACAGAACCAACTGGGTACGTAGAACCCTACCGGTACCTAGATCTACAGAACCAACTGGGTACGTAGAACCCTACCGGTACCTAGATCTACAGAACCAACTAGAACTACCCCCCCCCCCAACCCCCCCAAACCACTAGACACCACCCCCCCCCCCCAACCCCTAGACACACCACCCCCCCCCCCCCCCACCCAAACCACTAGACACCACCCCCCCCACCCAAACCACTAGACACCACCCCCCCCACCCAAACCACTAGACACCAACCCCCCCACCCAAACCACTAGACACCACCCCCCCCACCCAAACCACTAGACACCAACCCCCCCACCCACCCAAACCACTAGACACCGACCCCCCCCACCCACCCAAACCACTAGACACCGACCCCCCCCCCCACCCACCCAAACCACTAGACACCAACCCCCCCCACCCACCCAAACCACTAGACACCAACCCCCCCACCCAAACCACTAGACACCACCCCCCCCACATACCCAAACCACTAGACACCAACCCACCCAAACCACTAGACACCAACCCACCCAAACCACCCAAACCACTAGACACCAACCCCCCCACCCACCCACCCAAACCACTAGACACCAACCCCCCCCACCCACCCAAACCACTAGACACCAACCCACCCAAACCACTAGACACCAACCCACCCAAACCACCCAAACCACTAGACACCAACCCCCCCACCCACCCACCCAAACCACTAGACACCAACCCCCCCACCCACCCAAACCACTAGACACCAACCCACCCAAACCACTAGACACCAACCCCCCCACCCACCCAAACCACTAGACACCAACCCCCCCACCCACCCAAACCACTAGACACCAACCCCCCCACCCACCCAAACCACTAGACACCAACCCCCCCCACCCAAACCACTAGACACCAACCCCCCCACCCAAACCACTAGACACCAACCCCCCCACCCACCCAAACCACTAGACACCACCCCCCCCACCCACCCAAACCACTAGACACCAACCCCCCCCACCCACCCAAACCACTAGACACCAACCCCCACCCACCCAAACCACTAGACACCAACCCCCCCCCACCCACCCAAACCACTAGACACCAACCCCCCCCCACCCACCCAAACCACTAGACACCAACCCCCCCACCCACCCAAACCACTAGACACCAACCCCCCCACCCACCCAAACCACTAGACACCATCCCCCCCACCCAAACCACTAGACACCAACCCCCACCCCCCCACCCAAACCACTACACACCAACCCCCCCCCACCCACCCAAACCACTAGACACCAACCCCCCCCACCCAAACCACTAGACACCAACCCCCCCCACCCACCCAAACCACTAGACACCAACCCCCCCCCACCCACCCAAACCACTAGACACCAACCCCCCCCCACCCACCCAAACCACTAGACACCAAACCCCCCACTAGACTCCTCTCTCTAACCCTCGTCCCCCCCAGGTGTGGACCGTACCAAGCTGATTAACCTGGCCTACCTGCTGGGTAGTGACTACACGGAGGGAGTCCCGGGGGTTGGCTACGTGACCGGCATGGAGATCCTCAACGAGTTCCCCGGACCTGGTACAGAACCAGTCAGGATGTTCAGGTAGATTGGACCTGGTACAGAACCAGTCAGGATGTTCAGGTAGATTGGTCTGTTCCCTGGACCTGGTACAGAACCAGTCAGGATGTTCAGGTAGATTGGACCTGGTACAGAACCAGTCAGGATGTTCAGGTAGATTGGACCTGGTACAGAACCAGTCAGGATGTTCAGGTAGATTGGTCTGTTCCCTGGACCTGGTACAGAACCAGTCAGGATGTTCAGGTAGATTGGACCTGGCACAGAACCAGTCAGGATGTTCAGGTAGATTGGACATGGTACAGAACCAGTCAGGATGTTCAGGTAGATTGGACCTGGCACAGAACCAGTCAGGATGTTCAGGTAGATTGGACCTGGTACAGAACCAGTCAGGATGTTCAGGTACATTGGACCTGGTACAGAACCAGTCAGGATGTTCAGGTAGATTGGTCTGTTCCTGGACCTGGTACAGAACCAGTCAGGATGTTCAGGTAGATTGGACCTGGCACAGAACCAGTCAGGATGTTCAGGTAGATTGGACCTGGTACAGAACCAGTCAGGATGTTCAGGTAGATTGGACCTGGCACAGAACCAGTCAGGATGTTCAGGTAGATTGGACCTGGTACAGAACCAGTCAGGATGTTCAGGTAGATTGGACCTGGTACAGAACCAGTCAGGATGTTCAGGTAGATTGGACCTGGTACAGAACCAGTCAGGAACGTGTGTGTGTGTGTGTGTATATATATATATATATATATATTTGTGTGGTGATGAATAATGAACTAGTTGTCCAGTGTGGCTCTTTTTATCTATGCCGAGGTTGTGGGTTCAATTCCCTCAGAGATCACAGAGACGGCACAATGCTGTCTGATGCTTTTGTCTCCGTTTTGACCCTTCCAGTGAGTGGTGGTCCTCGGCCCAGCAGCAGCAGCGTCTGGCCTCTGACCCCCGTGACTCCAAGGTCAAGAGGAAGCTGAGAGGCCTTCAGCTGCGGACGGGTTTCCCAGACCCTGCGGTGGCAACTGCCTACCTGCAGCCCAGTGTCGACCTATCAGAAAGCTCCTTTAGCTGGGGACGCCCACATCTCGACCTCCTCAAGGAATATCCTCTAGGAGTGTGTGTGTGTGTGTGTGTGTGTGTGTGTGTGTGTGTGTCCCTGCTTGTGTGTGTGTCCCTGCTTCTGTGTGTGTGTGTGTGTGTGTGTGTGTCCCTGCTTCTGTGTGTGTGTGTGTGTGTGTGTGTGTGTCCCTGCTTCTGTGTGTGTTTGTGTCCCTGCTTCTGTGTGTGTTTGTGTCCCTGGTTCTGTGTGTGTGTGTGTGTGTGTGTGTGTGTGTGTGTGTGTGTGTGTGTGTGTGTGTGTGTCATCTTTGAGGCACTACCAGCTTTTCTTAACCCTAAGCCAACGTTCTGTGAGAGTCGTTTTGGTTGGAACAGCAGGAAGACAGAAGAGACTCTACATCCTGTTATCAAACAGCTCAGCACACAGCAGGTACCAGTCTGGGTCAATGGTCCTAATTATTACAAGTACAGATTGACAATGACTTGGGGTATAACAGAGAATTTATTGTGAATGACTTGGGGTATAACAGTGAATTTATTGTGAATGACTTGGGGTATAACAGTGAATTTATTGTGAATGACTTGGGGTATAACAGAGAATTTATTGTGAATGACTTGGATAGTGAATTTATTGTGAATGACTTGGGGTATAACAGTGAATTTATTGTGAATGACTTGGGGTATAACAGTGAATTTATTGTGAATGACTTGGGGTATAACAGTGAATTTATTGAGAATGACTTGGGGTATAACAGAGAATTTATTGTGAATGACTTGGATAGTGAATTTATTGTGAATGACTTGGGGTATAACAGTGAATTTATTGTGAATGACTTGGGGTATAACAGTGAATTTATTGTGAATGACTTGGGGTATAACAGTGAATTTATTGTGAATGACTTGGGGTATAACAGTGAATTTATTGTGAATGACTTGGGGTATAACAGTGAATTTATTGTGAATGACTTGGGGTATAACAGTGAATTTATTGTGAATGACTTGGGGTATAACAGTGAATTTATTGAGAATGACTTGGGGTATAACAGTGAATTTATTGTGAATGACTTGGGGTATAACAGTGAATTTATTGTGAATGACTTGGGGTATAACAGTGAATTTATTGTGAATGACTTGGGGTATAACAGTGAATTTATTGTGAATGACTTGGGGTATAACAGTGAATTTATTGTGAATGACTTGGGGTATAACAGTGAATTTATTGTGAATGACTTGGGGTATAACAGTGAATTTATTGTGAATGACTTGGGGTATAACAGTGAATTTATTGTGAATGACTTGGGGTATAACAGTGAATTTATTGTGAATGACTTGGATAGTGAATTTATTGAGAATGACTTGGGGTATAACAGTGAATTTATTGTGAATGACTTGGGGTATAACAGTGAATTTATTGTGAATGACTTGGGGTATAACAGTGAATTTATTGTGAATGACTTGGATAGTGAATTTATTGTGAATGTGTCTCAATTTGCCTCTGATCTGTCCTGTATACCTCCATTCCTCTCCCTCCTTCCTTCCCTCCCTCCCTCCCTCCCTCCCTCCCTCCCTCCCTCCCTCCCTCCCTCCCTCCCCTCTCTCCTACTTCCTCTTCCCTCTCCTCCCTTCCCTCCCCTCTCTCCTACTTCCTCTTCCCTCTCCTCCCTCCCTCCCTCCCTCCCTCCCTCCCTCCCTCCCTCCCCTCTCTCCTACTTCCCTCTCCTCCCTCCCTCCCCTCTCTCCTACTTCCCTCTCCTCCCTCCCTCCCCTCTCTCCTACTTCCTCTTCCCTCCTCTCCTCCCTCCCCTCTCTCCTACTTCCTCTTCCCTCTCCTCCCTCCCCTCCCCTCTCTCCTACTTCCTCTCCCCTCTCCTCCCTTCCCTCCGTCCTCCTCTCCCCTCCTCCCTTCCCTGTAGACCCAGCTGCGTATCGACTCGTTCTTCCGTCTGGAGCAGCAGGAGAGACAGGCCATCAAGAGCCAGCGCCTCCGCCGGGCTGTCACCTGTATAAAGAGGAAAGAGAGGGAGGACGGAGGGAGGGAAGAGAGGGAGGACGGAGGGAGGGAAGAGAGGGAGGACGGAGGGAGAGAAGATGAAGAAGAAGAAGGGACTGTCTCCCCGTCCAAGGCTAAGAGAGGGAAAGGGTCAGAGCCAAAGCAGAGGAAAGGAGAGGTAGAGGAGGGATCAGGGGGGTTTCTGGGGGCAGAGGTCAGTAAACCTGCTCAAGAGGATATGGGAAGAGCCAGCCATGATGTGGGAGTGGCCAGCCAAGAAAGGAAGAAAGAAGTAGGAGTGGTTAGTCAGAATACGGGAGGGGCCAACCTGGTTGTGGGAGGGGCCAGCCAGCAGAGGAAGGAAGTACCTCCTCCTAATAACGGCGTACCTAAACTCCTCCCCAGTAGGACGGAGCGGAGTGGCGGCGGCAGTTCCGGGGACGACAGTGACGACGACAGCGGGGTCGCCATGGTAACGGCCCAGTCCGTGTTCGGGGGCCAACCGAGGGAAGGGAGAGGGGGGAGGAGGAAGAGAGGTGGGGGGAGGGGGAAGAGAGGTGTGAGGGGGAGAGGCAGAGGGAGGAAGACACTGTGAGAGAACTTTTAAACTTTTAAAACTCTGGACCGTCTGGTGGTGATGATGTCATCAGAGGGATATATTCGACCGATAAACAGGCGCTGAAACCCGCTGGGAAACTGGGAACCGTTTTCTGAATGATGTTTCTGAATGCTGAGGGATAATATATGAGACGTAGCGGTGTAGAAGACGCTGCTGTGTTAAACCCATGATGTTGTTGATAAGGAGGCGTCTCTGCCTGTCTGTCTGTTGGTGTATTTTCTATGTTTTGGGATGAAGATTTGGAATAATGAAAATGTTTTTGTATTACAAAGGCAGTCTTGTTATTTTGTTTACACGATGTGTCTCTGCTTGTTTACACGATGTGTCTCTGCTTGTTTACATCGTTCTTTAACAGCTAGGATGCAGCAGGTAGGGATGCCTCAGAGAGACAGCGTTCTTATTTAGACTAACTGTAGCAAACTGTGTTTGGAATGATCATCTCCCCTCCTTGTCACAATATTTGTCAAGGTATTACCCCCAAGCCCTCCACTCTATTTCCAACTCTGCTAGAACTCTCACCTTAGTCTCTCGCTCTCCCTTTTCCCTTCTCTCTCTCTCTCTCTCTCTCTCTCTCTCTCTGTCTCTCTCTCTCTCTCTCTCTCTCTCTCTCTCTCTCTCTCTCTCTCTCTCTCTCTGCTCTCTCTCTCTCTTCTCTCCTGCTCTCTCTCCTTCTCTCTCTCTCTCTCTCTCTTTCTCTCTCTCTCTCTCTCTCTCTCTGTCTCTCTCTCTCTCTCTCTCTCTCTCTTCCTCCCTCTAGCTCTTCCTAACCTTCTCTCACCTGTTTTCTTCATTCTCTCTAATTCATGTTTCCCTCTCTCTCTTTGGCTTGCACATTCTCTCTCTGGCTGACCCACCAGGCAGTATGCCAACGGAGGGAGGGAGGGAGGGAAGGAAAGGAGGGAGGGAGGGAGGGGTGTACCATACCCAGTATGTCAACAGAGAGAGAGAGAGAGAGGTACCATACCCAGTATGCCGAGGGGGGAGGGAGGGAGGGAAGGAAGGAGAGAGAGAGAGGGAGGGAGGGCAAGGAGAAAGAGAATCATATACCAACCCCTCACAACACACAGCCAGCCGACCTGACTGAGACCCGGAGCACCAAGCCTAAAGGAACCCGACTCTGTTCCCTGGACATCCAACGCACCGTTTTGGAGCAACACGGTCCGATTTTTTTTGTTACCGCTACTAACCCACAAACTCCTCACCCCTTACCGCTACTAACCCACAAACTCCTCACCCCTTACCCCCAGTCCCCGGACAACCAGAGACATGAACCTCCTCCCGACCCAGTCTGTCCAGACTGAGGAAGATGCTGAAACAGAAGGTACGGTACCGTAGCTAGAACTTTCAGAACCCACACGGGATACAGAACAAAACGGGTCAATTTATGGGATGAATCACTACGTCGACTTTTATGGTTATCGCTGTACGTCTGGAAACGTCGGTTGTCGGTAGTTGAAGTGCACTCTGGGTAGATTGGTGTTATTCGTTCATTGATGGTCACTATGAGTGTTAAAGTCATGTTTTTATAGTGCTTCATAGACTTGTTTTATAGCATCGTAATCGGGGTACATTGACACACACACACGCACACACACAAGCTGTGAAGTTATTTAAGAGCTGTTCTCCGTCTCTCCCCTCACTAGCTTACATAACTGGTATACCAGCTGCATGTCTGTCTGTCAGAGAGGCCGCAAATAACCTGCCAGCGAGTACACTAATCAGCTACATAGAGGGGTTATAATACCCTACTGAGGGGCTAGGTTACTGTACTGATGCTGGGTCAGCTAGCCGTGTAGAGGGGTTATATTACCCTACTGATGCTGGGTCAGCTAGCCGTGTAGAGGGGTTATATTACCCTACTGAGGGGCTAGGTTACTGTACTGATGCTGGGTCAGCTAGCCGTGTAGAGGGGTTATATTACCCTACTGAGGGGCTAGGTTACTGTACTGATGCTGGGTCAGCTAGCCGTGTAGAGGGTTATATTACCCTACTGAGGGGCTAGGTTACTGTACTGATGCTGGGTCAGCTAGCCGTGTAGAGGGGTTATATTACCCTACTGAGGGGCTAGGTTACTGTACTGATGCTGGGTCAGCTAGCTGTGTAGAGGGGTTATATTACCGTACTGATGCTGGGTCAGCTAGCCGTGTAGAGGGGTTATATTACCCTACTGAGGGGCTAGGTTACTGTACTGATGCTGGGTCAGCTAGCCGTGTAGAGGGGTTATATTACCCTACTGAGGGGCTAGGTTACTGTACTGATGCTGGGTCAGCTAGCCGTGTAGAGGGGTTATATTACCCTACTGAGGGGCTAGGTTACTGTACTGATGCTGGGTCAGCTAGCCGTGTAGAGGGGTTATATTACCCTACTGATGCTGGGTCAGCTAGCCGTGTAGAGGGGTTATATTACCCTACTGATGCTGGTCAGCTAGCCGTGTAGAGGGGTTATATTACCCTACTGAGGGGCTAGGTTACTGTACTGATGCTGGGTCAGCTAGCCGTGTAGAGGGGTTATATTACCCTACTGATGCTGGGTCAGCTAGCCGTGTAGAGGGGTTATATTACCCTACTGAGGGGCTAGGTTACTGTACTGATGCTGGGTCAGCTAGCCGTGTAGAGGGGTTATATTACCCCACTGAGGGGCTAGGTTACTGTACTGATGCTGGGTCAGCTAGCCGTGTAGAGGGGTTATATTACCCTACTGAGGGGCTAGGTTACTGTACTGATGCTGGGTCAGCTAGCCGTGTAGAGGGGTTATATTACCCTACTGAGGGGCTAGGTTACTGTACTGATGCTGGGTCAGCAAGCCGTGTAGAGGGGTTATATTACCCTACTGAGGGGCTAGGTTACTGTACTGATGCTGGGTCAGCTAGCCGTGTAGAGGGGTTATATTACCCTACTGAGGGGCTAGGTTACTGTACTGATGCTGGGTCAGCTAGCCGTGTAGAGGGGTTATATTACCCCACTGAGGGGCTAGGTTACTGTACTGATGCTGGGTCAGCAAGCCGTGTAGAGGGGTTATATTACCCTACTGAGGGGCTAGGTTACTGTACTGATGCTGGGTCAGCTAGCCGTGTAGAGGGGTTATATTACCCTACTGAGGGGCTAGGTTACTGTACTGATGCTGGGTCAGCTAGCCGTGTAGAGGGGTTATATTACCCTACTGATGCTGGGTCAGCTAGCCGTGTAGAGGGGTTATATTACCCTACTGATGCTGGGTCAGCTAGCCGTGTAGAGGGGTTATATTACCCTACTGAGGGGCTAGGTTACTGTACTGATGCTGGGTCAGCTAGCCGTGTAGAGGGGTTATATTACCCTACTGATGCTGGGTCAGCTAGCCGTGTAGAGGGGTTATATTACCCTACTGAGGGGCTAGGTTACTGTACTGATGCTGGGTCAGCTAGCCGTGTAGAGGGGTTATATTACCCTACTGAGGGGCTAGGTTACCGTACTGATGCTGGGTCAGCTAGCCGTGTAGAGGGGTTATATTACCCTACTGAGGGGCTAGGTTACTGTACTGATGCTGGGTCAGCTAGCCGTGTAGAGGGGTTATATTACCCTACTGAGGGGCTAGGTTACTGTACTGATGCTGGGTCAGCTAGCCGTGTAGAGGGGTTATATTACCCTACTGAGGGGCTAGGTTACTGTACTGATGCTGGGTCAGCTAGCTGTGTAGAGGGGTTATATTACCCTACTGATGCTGGGTCAGCTAGCCGTGTAGAGGGGTTATATTACCCTACTGAGGGGCTAGGTTACTGTACTGATGCTGGGTCAGCTAGCCGTGTAGAGGGGTTATATTACCCTACTGAGGGGCTAGGTTACTGTACTGATGCTGGGTCAGCTAGCCGTGTAGAGGGGTTATATTACCCTACTGAGGGGCTAGGTTACTGTACTGATGCTGGGTCAGCTAGCCGTGTAGAGGGGTTATATTACCCTACTGATGCTGGGTCAGCTAGCCGTGTAGAGGGGTTATATTACCCTACTGATGCTGGGTCAGCTAGCCGTGTAGAGGGGTTATATTACCCTACTGAGGGGCTAGGTTACTGTACTGATGCTGGGTCAGCTAGCCGTGTAGAGGGGTTATATTACCCTACTGATGCTGGGTCAGCTAGCCGTGTAGAGGGGTTATATTACCCTACTGAGGGGCTAGGTTACTGTACTGATGCTGGGTCAGCTAGCCGTGTAGAGGGGTTATATTACCCTACTGAGGGGCTAGGTTACCGTACTGATGCTGGGTCAGCTAGCCGTGTAGAGGGGTTATTACCCTACTGAGGGGCTAGGTTACTGTACTGATGCTGGGTCAGCTAGCCGTGTAGAGGGGTTATATTACCCTACTGAGGGGCTAGGTTACTGTACTGATGCTGGGTCAGCTAGCCGTGTAGAGGGGTTATATTACCCTACTGAGGGGCTAGGTTACTGTACTGATGCTGGTCAGCTAGCTGTGTAGAGGGGTTATATTACCCTACTGATGCTGGTCAGCTAGCCGTGTAGAGGGGTTATATTACCCTACTGAGGGGCTAGGTTACTGTACTGAGCTGGGTCCTAGGCTGTGTCGGAGGGGCTAGGTACTGTACTGATGCTGGGTCAGCTAGCGTGTAGAGGGGTTATATTACCCTACTGAGGGGCTAGGTTACTGTACTGATGCTGGGTCAGCTAGCCGTGTAGAGGGGTTATATTACCCTACTGAGGGGCTAGGTTACCGTACTGATGCTGGGTCAGCTAGCCGTGTAGAGGGGTTATATTACCTACTGAGGGGCTAGGTTACTGTACTGATGCTGGGTCAGCTAGCCGTGTAGAGGGGTTATATTACCCTACTGAGGGGCTAGGTTACTGTACTGATGCTGGTCAGCTAGCCGTGTAGAGGGTTATATTACCCTACTGAGGGGCTAGGTACTGTACTGATGCTGGGTCAGCTAGCCGTGTAGAGGGGTTATATTACCCTACTGAGGGGCTAGGTTACTGTACTGATGCTGGGTCAGCTAGCCGTGTAGAGGGGTTATATTACCCCACTGAGGGGCTAGGTTACTGTACTGATGCTGGGTCAGCTAGCCGTGTAGAGGGGTTATATTACACCACTGAGGGGCTAGGTTACTGTACTGATGCTGGGTCAGCTAGCCGTGTAGAGGGGTTATATTACCCTACTGAGGGGCTAGGTTACTGTACTGATGCTGGGTCAGCTAGCCGTGTAGAGGGGTTATATTACCCCACTGAGGGGCTAGGTTACTGTACTGATGCTGGGTCAGCAAGCCGTGTAGAGGGGTTATATTACCCTACTGAGGGGCTAGGTTACTGTACTGATGCTGGGTCAGCTAGCCGTGTAGAGGGGTTATATTACCCTACTGAGGGGCTAGGTTACTGTACTGATGCTGGGTCAGCTAGCCGTGTAGAGGGGTTATATTACCCTACTGATGCTGGGTCAGCTAGCCGTGTAGAGGGGTTATATTACCCTACTGATGCTGGGTCAGCTAGCCGTGTAGAGGGGTTATATTACCCTACTGAGGGGCTAGGTTACTGTACTGATGCTGGGTCAGCTAGCCGTGTAGAGGGGTTATATTACCCTACTGATGCTGGGTCAGCTAGCCGTGTAGAGGGGTTATATTACCCTACTGAGGGGCTAGGTTACTGTACTGATGCTGGGTCAGCTAGCTGTGTAGAGGGGTTATATTACCCTACTGATGCTGGGTCAGCTAGCCGTGTAGAGGGGTTATATTACCCTACTGAGGGGCTAGGTTACTGTACTGATGCTGGGTCAGCTAGCCGTGTAGAGGGGTTATATTACCCTACTGAGGGGCTAGGTTACTGTACTGATGCTGGGTCAGCTAGCCGTGTAGAGGGGTTATATTACCCTACTGAGGGGCTAGGTTACCGTACTGATGCTGGGTCAGCTAGCCGTGTAGAGGGGTTATATTACCCTACTGAGGGGCTAGGTTACCGTACTGATGCTGGGTGTAGAGGGGTTATATTACCCTACTGAGGGGCTAGGTTACTGTACTGATGCTGGGTCAGCTAGCCGTGTAGATGGGTTATATTACCCTACTGAGGGGCTAGGTTACTGTACTGATGCTGGGTCAGCTAGCCGTGTAGAGGGGTTATATTACCCTACTGAGGGGCTAGGTTACTGTACTGATGCTGGGTCAGCTAGCCGTGTAGAGGGGTTATATTACCCCACTGAGGGGCTAGGTTACTGTACTGATGCTGGGTCAGCTAGCCGTGTAGAGGGGTTATATTACCCCACTGAGGGGCTAGGTTACTGTACTGATGCTGGGTCAGCTAGCCGTGTAGAGGGGTTATATTACCCTACTGAGGGGCTAGGTTACTGTACTGATGCTGGGTCAGCTAGCCGTGTAGAGGGGTTATATTACCGTACTGATGCTGGGTCAGCTAGCCGTGTAGAGGGGTTATATTACCCTACTGAGGGGCTAGGTTACTGTACTGATGCTGGGTCAGCTAGCCGTGTAGAGGGGTTATATTACCCTACTGAGGGGCTAGGTTACTGTACTGATGCTGGGTCAGCTAGCCGTGTAGAGGGGTTATATTACCCTACTGAGGGGCTAGGTTACCGTACTGATGCTGGGTCAGCTAGCCGTGTAGAGGGGTTATATTACCCTACTGAGGGGCTAGGTTACCGTACTGATGCTGGGTCAGCTAGCCGTGTAGAGGGGTTATATTACCCCTACTGAGGGGCTAGTTTACTGCACTGATGCTGGGTCAGCTAGCCGTGTAGAGGGGTTATATTACCCTACTGAGGGGCTAGGTTACTGTACTGATGCTGGGTCAGCTAGCTGTGTAGAGGGGTTATATTACCCTACTGAGGGGCTAGGTTACTGTACTGATGCTGGGTCAGCTAGCCGTGTAGAGGGGTTATATTACCCTACTGAGGGGCTAGGTTACTGTACTGATGCTGGGTCAGCTAGCCGTGTAGAGGGGTTATATTACCCTACTGAGGGGCTAGGTTACTGTACTGATGCTGGGTCAGCTAGTCCGTGTAGAGGGGTTATATTACCCTACTGAGGGGCTAGGTTACTGTACTGATGCTGGGTCAGCTAGCCGTGTAGAGGGGTTATATTACCCTACTGAGGGGCTAGGTTACTGTACTGATGCTGGGTCAGCTAGCCGTGTAGAGGGGTTATATTACCCTACTGAGGGGCTAGGTTACTGTACTGATGCTGGGTCAGCTAGCCGTGTAGAGGGGTTATATTACCCTACTGAGGGGCTAGGTTACTGTACTGATGCTGGGTCAGCTAGCCGTGTAGAGGGGTTATATTACCCTACTGAGGGGCTAGGTTACTGTACTGATGCTGGGGTCAGCTAGCCGTGTAGAGGGGTTATATTGCCCTACTGAGGGGCTAGGTTACTGTACTGATGCTGGGTCAGCTAGCCGTGTAGAGGGGTTATATTACCCCACTGAGGGGCTAGGTTACTGTACTGATGCTGGGTCAGCTAGCCGTGTAGAGGGGTTATATTACCCTACTGAGGGGCTAGGTTACTGTACTGATGCTGGGTCAGCTAGCCGTGTAGAGGGGTTATATTACCGTACTGATGCTGGGTCAGCTAGCCGTGTAGAGGGGTTATATTACCCTACTGAGGGGCTAGGTTACTGTACTGATGCTGGGTCAGCTAGCCGTGTAGAGGGGTTATATTACCCTACTGAGGGGCTAGGTTACCGTACTGATGCTGGGTCAGCTAGCCGTGTAGAGGGGTTATATTACCCTACTGAGGGGCTAGGTTACCGTACTGATGCTGGGTCAGCTAGCCGTGTAGAGGGGTTATATTACCCTACTGAGGGGCTAGGTTACCGTACTGATGCTGGGTCAGCTAGCCGTGTAGAGGGGTTATATTACCCTACTGAGGGGCTAGGTTACTGTACTGATGCTGGGTCAGCTAGCCGTGTAGAGGGGTTATATTACCCTGCTGAGGGACTAGGTTACCGTACTGATGCTGGGTCAGCTAGCCGTGTAGAGGGGTTATATTACCCTGCTGAGGGACTAGGTTACTGTACTGATGCTGGGTCAGCTAGCCGTGTAGAGGGCTTATATTACCCCTACTGAGGGGCTAGGTTACCGTACTGATGCTGGGTCAGCTAGCCGTGTAGAGGGGTTATATTACCCTACTGAGGGGCTAGGTTACCGTACTGATGCTGGTCAGCTAGCCGTGTAGAGGGGTTATATTACCCTACTGAGGGGCTAGGTTACCGTACTGATGCTGGGTCAGCTAGCCGTGTAGAGGGGTTATATTACCCCTACTGAGGGGCTAGGTTACCGTACTGATGCTGGGTCAGCTAGCCGTGTAGAGGGGTTATATTACCCTACTGAGGGGCTAGGTTACCGTACTGATGCTGGGTCAGCTAGCCGTGTAGAGGGGTTATATTACCCTACTGAGGGGCTAGGTTACTGTACTGATGCTGGGTCAGCTAGCCGTGTAGAGGGGTTATATTACCCTACTGAGGGGCTAGGTTACTGTACTGATGCTGGGTCAGCTAGCCGTGTAGAGGGGTTATATTACCCTACTGAGGGGCTAGGTTACTGTACTGATGCTGGGTCAGCTAGCCGTGTAGAGGGGTTATATTACCCTACTGAGGGGCTAGGTTACTGTACTGATGCTGGGTCAGCTAGCCGTGTAGAGGGGTTATATTACCCTACTGAGGGGCTAGGTTACTGTACTGATGCTGGGTCAGCTAGCCGTGTAGAGGGGTTATATTACCCTACTGAGGGGCTAGGTTACTGTACTGATGCTGGGTCAGCTAGCCGTGTAGAGGGGTTATATTACCCTACTGAGGGGCTAGGTTACCGTACTGATGCTGGGTCAGCTAGCCGTGTAGAGGGGTTATATTACCCTACTGAGGGGCTAGGTTACCGTACTGATGCTGGGTCAGCTAGCCGTGTAGAGGGGTTATATTACCCTACTGAGGGGCTAGGTTACCGTACTGATGCTGGGTCAGCTAGCCGTGTAGAGGGGTTATATTACCCTACTGAGGGGCTAGGTTACCGTACTGATGCTGGGTCAGCTAGCCGTGTAGAGGGGTTATATTACCCTGCTGAGGGACTAGGTTACCGTACTGATGCTGGGTCAGCTAGCCGTGTAGAGGGGTTATATTACCCTGCTGAGGGACTAGGTTACTGTACTGATGCTGGGTCAGCTAGCCGTGTAGAGGGCTTATATTACCCCTACTGAGGGGCTAGGTTACCGTACTGATGCTGGGTCAGCTAGCCGTGTAGAGGGGTTATTACCTACTGAGGGGCTAGGTTACTGTACTGATGCTGGGTCAGCTAGCCGTGTAGAGGGGTTATATTACCCTACTGAGGGGCTAGGTTACCGTACTGATGCTGGGTCAGCTAGCCGTGTAGAGGGGTTATATTACCCCTACTGAGGGGCTAGGTTACCGTACTGATGCTGGGTCAGCTAGCCGTGTAGAGGGGTTATATTACCCTACTGAGTGGCTAGGTTACTGTACTGATGCTGTGTCAGCTAGCCGTGTAGAGGGGTTATATTACCCTACTGATGCTGGGTCAGCTAGCCGTGTAGAGGGGTTATATTACCCCTACTGAGGGGCTAGGTTACTGTACTGATGCTGGGTCAGCTAGCCGTGTAGAGGGGTTATATTACCCTACTGAGGGGCTAGGTTACTGTACTGATGCTGGGTCAGCTAGCCGTGTAGAGGGGTCATATTACCCTACTGAGGGGCTAGGTTACTGTACTGATGCTGGGTCAGCTAGCCGTGTAGAGGGGTTATATTACCCTACTGCCCTGCTAACCCTAGGTCACAGGTCACAGGTCACCCTACATTACTGTGGACAACCAATGAGGAGGAGTGGGTGGGGGCAGGGGGAGACTTCTGGGCCAAGACGAGGTCTCAACTTTAAATGGAAGATTTAGATGAGCTCTTTCCACTGACAGAGAGGATGATGGGAAATACATCAACAACCTGAGACTGTACTGACAGAGAGGATGATGGGAAATACGTCAACAACCTGAGACTGTACTGACAGAGAGGATGATGGGAAATACATCAACGACCTGAGACTGTACCGACAGAGAGGATGATGGGAAATACATTAACAACCTGAGACTGTACTGACAGAGAGGATGATGGGAAATACATCAACAACCTGAGACTGTACTGACAGAGAGGATGATGGGAAATACATCAACAACCTGAGACTGTACTGACAGAGAGGATGATGGGAAATGTAACCATCTTCTCCGTTATGGTTTGGAAATAGTTCAATACCACCTTAGAATTCACGTCTCCTTCACAGAATAAATCTGACGTCATTGTGTTGCCAGGTGATGTTGCGGATGCTGAGCTGGCAGCTGCCATCATGTCCAGGAGGATCATCCAGTCTCTGATCACCATGGAAGCCTGGGAGGGGTACACCTTCGCCGATCATCAGATCAGGATCAAGGAGTCACATGACCTCTACGGAGCTGTGATGTGGCCCTCGGTACGACACGCGCCTTTAAAGCTCGCCTTCGTCATCCTCGCTAACGCTACTGCCTTTACGCTCACCTTCGTCATCCTCACTAACACTACTACCCTTACGCTCACCTTCGTCATCCTCACTGACACTACTACCCTTCTGCTCACCTTCATCATCCTCACTAACACTACCCTTACGCTCACCTTCGTCATCCTCACTAACACTACTACCCTTCTGCTCACCTTCGTCATCCTCACTAACACTACCCTTCTGCTCACCTTCATCATCCTCACTAACACTACCCTTACGCTCACCTTCGTCATCCTCACTAACACTACTACCCTTACGCTCACCTTCGTCATCCTCACTAACACTACTACCCTTCTGCTCACCTTCGTCATCCTCACTAACACTACCCTTCTGCTCACCTTCGTCATCCTCACTAACACTACCCTTACCTTCACCTTCGTCATCCTCACTAACACTACCCTTACCTTCACCTTCATCATCCTCACTAACACTACTACCCTTACCTTCACCTTCGTCATCCTCACTAACACTACCCTTACCTTCACCTTCGTCATCCTCACTAACACTACCCTTACGCTCACCTTCGTCATCCTCACTAACACTACTACCCTTACGCTCACCTTCGTCATCCTCACTAACACTACCCTTACCTTCACCTTCGTCATCCTCACTAACACTACCCTTCTGCTCACCTTCGTCATCCTCACTAACACTACCCTTACGCTCACCTTCGTCATCCTCACTAACACTACTACCCTTACCTTCACCTTCATCATCCTCACTAACACTACTACCCTTACGCTCACCTTCGTCATCCTCACTAACACTACTACCCTTACGCTCACCTTCGTCATCCTCACTAACACTACTACCCTTACGCTCACCTTCGTCATCCTCACTGACACACTACCCTTACCTTCACCTTCATCATCCTCACTAACACTACCCTTCTGCTCACCTTCGTCATCCTCACTAACACTACTACCCTTACGTTAACCTTCATCATCCTCACTAACACTACCCTTATGCTCATCTTCGTCATCCTCACTAACACTACCCTTACGCTCACCTTCGTCATCCTCACTAACACTACTACCCTTACGCTCACCTTCGTCATCCTCACTAACACTACTACCCTTACCTTCACCTTCGTCATCCTCACTGACACACTACCCTTACCTTCACCTTCGTCATCCTCACTAACACTACCCTTCTGCTCACCTTCGTCATCCTCACTAACACTACTACCCTTACGCTCACCTTCGTCATCCTCACTAACACTACTACCCTTACGCTCACCTTCGTCATCCTCACTGACACACTACCCTTACCTTCACCTTCGTCATCCTCACTAACACTACCCTTACCTTCACCTTCGTCATCCTCACTAACACTACCCTTACCTTCACCTTCATCATCCTCACTAACACTACCCTTACGCTCACCTTCATCATCCTCACTAACACTACTACCCTTCTGCTCACCTTCGTCATCCTCACTAACACTACCCTTCTGCTCACCTTCATCATCCTCACTAACACTACTACCCTTACCTTCACCTTCGTCATCCTCACTAACACTACCCTTACCTTCACCTTCGTCATCCTCACTAACACTACCCTTCTGCTCACCTTCATCACAATCATTACTTTTAAATTCCACTTTTTTCCTCACCATGTATAACTTCATTTTTATAATGTCCTGTTATTTCCCATCAGGCCATAGTGCTGTGTTACTTCCTGGATACGCATCGTGACACGTACAACCTGCTGGACAAGAACGTCATCGAGCTGGGCGCCGGGACCGGTCTGGTCTCCGTAGTTACCAGCCTTCTAGGTGAGACAATCTTGTGTTTTACAAAGTCGCATGGGTCGTTCCAGACTCCCTCCTCATACATATTACATACGGGTCGTCTCAGACTCCCTCCTCATACATATTACATACGGGTCGTCTCAGACTCCCTCCTCATACATATTACATACGGGTCGTCCCAGACTCCCTCCTCATACATATTACATACAGGTGGTCCCAGACTCCCTCATACATATTACATACGGGTGGTCCCAGACTCCCTCATACATATTACATACGGGTGGTCCCAGACTCCCTCCTCATACATATTACATACGGGTGGTCCCAGACTCCCTCCTCATACATATTACATACGGGTCGTTCCAGACTCCCTCCTCATACATATTACATATGGGTCGTCCCAGACTCCCTCCTCATACATATTACATACAGGTCGTTCCAGACTCCCTCCTCATACATATTACATACGGGTCGTCCCAGACTCCCTCCTCATACATATTACATACGGGTCGTCCCAGACTCCCTCCTCATACATATTACATACAGGTGGTCTCAGACTCCCTCCTCGTTAGTGTTTTTTTTTGTTTTAGTTTTTCGGGCCCATCCAATCAATCAATCAATCAATCAAATGTATTTATATAGCCCTTCTTACATCAGCTGATACCTCAAAGTGCTGTACAGAAACCCAGCCTAAAACCCCAAACAGCAAGCAATGCAGGTGTAGAAGCACGGTGGCTAGGAAAATCTCCCTAGAAAGGCCAAAACCTAGGAAGAAACCTAAAGAGGAACCAGGCTATGAGGGGTGGCCAGTCCTCTTCTGGCTGTGCTGGGTGGAGATTAGAAACCTAGAGAGGAACCAGACTATGAGGGGTGGCCAGTCCTCTTCTGGCTGTGCTGGGTGGAGATTAGAAACCTAGAGAGGAACCAGGCTATGAGGGGTGGACCAGTCCTCTTCTGGCTGTGCTGGGTGGAGATTAGAAACCTAGAGAGGAACCAGGCTATGAGGGGTGGCCAGTCCTCTTCTGGCTCTGCCGGGTGGAGATTAGAAACCTAGAGAGGAACCAGGCTCTGAGGGGTGGCCAGTCCTCTTCTGGCGGTGCCGGGTGGAGATTAGAAACCTAGAGAGGAACCAGGCTATGAGGGGTGGCCAGTCCTCTTCTGGCAGTGCCGGGTGGAGATTAGAAACCTAGAGAGGAACCAGGCTATGAGGGTTGGCCAGTCCTCTTCTGGCTGTGCCGGGTGGAGATTATAACAGAACATGGCCAAGATGTTCAAATGTTCATAAATGACCAGCAGGGTCAAATAATAATAATCATAGTAGTTGTCGAGGGTGCAACAGGTCAGCACCTCAGGAGTAAATGTCAGTTGGCTTTTCATAGCCGATCATTGAGAGTATCTCTACCGCTCCTGCTGTCTCTAGAGAGTTGAAAACAGCAGGTCTGGGACAGGTAGCAGGTCTGGGACAGGTTGCAGGTCTTGGACAGGAAGCAGGTCTGGGACAGGAAGCAGGTCTGGGACAGGAAGCAGGTCTGGGACAGGTAGAAGGTCTGGGACAGGTAGCAGGTCTGGGACAGGCAGCAGGTCTGGGACAGGCAGCAGGTCCGGGACAGGAAGCAGGTCCGGGACAGGTAGCAGGTCTTGGACAGGTAGCAGGTCTTGGACAGGTAGCAGGTCTGGGACAGGTAGCAGGTCCGGGACAGGTAGCAGGTCCGGGACAGGTAGAAGGTCCGGGACAGGTAGCAGGTCCGGGACAGGTAGCAGGTCCGGGACAGGTAGAAGGTCCGGGACAGGTAGCAGGTCCGGGACAGGTAGAACGCCTGTTGACACCACCCTCTTCAGAGGACAGACATCTCCTTCCTGTTTGGTAACTGGTGTTTTATTTATTTATTTATTTTATTATTTCCTAGGTGCCAAGGTGACGTCCACGGACCTGCCGGAGGTGCTGAGTAACCTGCAGTATAACGTCCTCCGTAACACCAGGGGGCAGTGTAGACACCCTCCTCAGGTCACTGAGCTGTCCTGGGGGAAGGAGCTGGAACAACACTTCCCTCAGGCTACCTGTCACTACGACTACGTGTTCGCCGCTGACGTGGTGTACTGCCACCCTTACCTGGGGGAACTCTTGGACACCTTCGATCACCTGTGTCAGGACGGGACGGAGATCCTCTGGGCCATGAGGTTCCGTCTGGACAGAGAGAACCAGTTCGTAGAACGGTTCCGGACCAGGTTCCATCTGGAAGAACTGTATGATCTGCCCAGTCTCAGTATCAAACTGTACCGAGCATCAAGGAAGGAGATGGAGAGGAAGACACAGTCTGGAGAGGCTGTTTAATACTACCATGCTCTACGGAAGCAGACTGAGACACTGCAGGGGGGTGGAGGGAGGGAGAGGCTGTTTAATACTACCATGCTCTACGGAAGCAGACTGAGACACTGCAGGGGAGGAGGGAGGGAGAGGCTGTTTAATACTACCATGCTCTACGGAAGCAGACTGAGACACTGCAGGGGGGTGGAGGGAGGGAGGGAGAGGCTGTTTAATACTACCATGCTCTACGGAAGCAGACTGAGACACTGCAGGGGGGTGGAGGGAGGGAGGGAGGGAGAGGCTGCTTAATACTACCATGCTCTACGGAAGCAGACTGAGACACTGCAGGGGAGGGAGGGAGGGAGAGGCTGTTTAATACTACCATGCTCTACGGAAGCAGACTGAGACACTGCAGGGCGGTGGAGGGAGGGAGGGAGGGAGGGAGAGGCTGTTTAATACTACCACGCTCTACGGAAGCAGACTGAGACACTGCAGGGGGGTGGAGGGAGGGAGGGAGAGGCTGTTTAATACTACCACGCTCTACGGAAGCAGACTGAGACACTGGAGGGGAGGGAGGGAGGGAGGGAGAGGCTGTTTAATACTACCATGCTCTACGGAAGCAGACTGAGACACTGCAGGGGGGTGGAGGGAGGGAGGGAGGGAGAGGCTGTTTAATACTACCACGCTCTACGGAAGCAGACTGAGACACTGCAGGGGAGGGAGGGAGGGAGAGGCTGTTTAATACTACCATGCTCTACGGAAGCAGACTGAGACACTGCAGGGGAGGAGGGAGGGAAGGAGAGGCTGTTTAATACTACCATGCTCTACGGAAGCAGACTGAGACACTGCAGGGGGGTGGAGGGAGAGGCTGTTTAATACTACCATGCTCTACGGAAGCAGACTGAGACACTGCAGGGGGGTGGAGGGAGGGAGAGGCTGTTAATACTACCATGCTCTACGGAAGCAGACTGAGACACTGCAGGGGGGTGGAGGGAGGGAGGGAGGGAGGGAGGAAGGGAGAGGCTGTTTAAGACTACCAGGCTCTACGGAAGCAGACTGAGACACTGAAGGGGAGGGAGGGAGGGAGGGAGAGGCTGTTTAATTACTACCATGCTCTAACGGAAGCAGACTGAGGACACTGCAGGGGGGTGGAAGGGAGGGAGGGAGGGAGAGGCCTGCTGTAATACTACCATGCTCTAAACGGAAGGCAGACTGAGGACACTGCAGGGGGTGAGTGGAGGGAGGGGGAGAGGCTGTTTAATACTACCATGCTCTACGGAAGCAGACTGAGACACTGCAGGGGTGGAGGGAGGGAGGGAGAGGGAGAGGCTGTTAATAATACCATGCTCTACGGAAGCAGACTGAGACACTGCAGGGGAGGGAGGGAGGGAAGGCTGTTTAATACTACCATGCTCTACGGAAGCAGACTGAGACACTGCAGGGGGGTGGAGGGAGGGAGGGAGAGGCTGTTTAATACTACCATGCTCTACGGAAGCAGACTGAGACACTGCAGGGGAGGGAGGGAGGGAGGGAGAGGCTGTTTAATACTACCATGCTCTACGGAAGCAGACTGAGACACTGCAGGGGATGA
>NW_021822222.1:93718-96218 GCF_901001165.1 Salmo trutta
AGACGTTCACGAGAGGGGGACAGAGAGACGGAAGTGTGGTCCATATATGTGCCTGGTTGCCAGAATGGGGTTGAAGGTATTTCCTCATCATTACACTGTGGAATGTGTATAATTGACGTGTGATCCTCAGCTGCTATGAGACTGGTTCTACTGTGTGGGTTGTCTGCGTGTTCATTAGAACTATCTGTGTGTGTTGGTGAATGGACATCAGATGTTTAGTTGAAGGAAGCAGATGGATCATTTTTAATATCCACTGTGTGGGTGAGAGCAGAACTAACAATGACCATCACGGCAGTGGGATACCCTGTTTACACTCTCTCTCCTTCTCCCTCTCTTCTCCGTCCGATCTCTCAAACTCTCTCCTTCTCTCTCTCTCTCTCTCTCTCTCACTCTCTCTTCCCCGTCCGATCTCTCAAACTCTCTCCTTCTCCCGTCCGATCTCTCAAACCCTCTCCTCTCTCTCCCTCCCTCCCTCTCCCTCTCTTCCCCCTCCGATCTCTCAAACTCTCTCCCTCTCTCTCTCTCTCTCCCTTCTTCTCACAGAAAGGTGTAAAGGAATCCTCAGTTCCAGTCAGGTGTTTAACTAGAGACAGTAGTGTTCCAGTCAGGTGTTTAACTAGAGACAGTAGTGTTCCAGTCAGGTGTTTAACTAGAGACAGTAGTGTTCCAGTCAGGTGTTTAACTAGAGACAGTAGTGTTCCAGTCAGGTGTTTAACTAGAGACAGTAGTGTTCCAGTCAGGTGTTTAACTAGAGACAGTAGTGTTCCAGTCAGGTGTTTAACTAGAGACAGTAGTGTTCCAGTCTGGTGTTTAACTAGAGACAGTAGTGTTCCAGTCAGGTGTTTAACTAGAGACAGGTAGTGTTTCCAGTCAGGTGTTCCAGTCAGGTGTTTAACTAGAGACAGTAGTGTTCCAGTCAGGTGTTTAACTAGAGACAGTAGTGTTCCAGTCAGGTGTTTAACTAGAGGACAGTAGTGTTCCAGTCTGGTGTTAACTAGAGACAGTAGTGTTCCAGTCAGGTGTTTAACTAGAGACAGTAGTGTTCCAGTCAGGTGTTCCAGTCAGGTGTTTAACTAGAGACAGTAGTGTTCCAGTCTGGTGTTTAACTAGAGACAGTAGTGTTCCAGTCAGGTGTTTAACTAGAGACAGTAGTGTTCCAGTCAGGTGTTCCAGTCAGGTGTTTAACTAGAGACAGTAGTGTTCCAGTCAGGTGTTTAACTAGAGACAGTAGTGTTCCAGTCAGGTGTTCCAGTCAGGTGTTTAACTAGAGACAGTAGTGTTCCAGTCAGGTGTTTTAACTAGAGACAGTAGTGTTCCAGTCAGGTGTTTAACTAGAGACAGTAGTGTTCCAGTCAGGTGTTTTAACTAGAGACAGTAGTGTTCCAGTCAGGTGTTTAACTAGAGACAGTAGTGTTCCAGTCAGGTGTTCCAGTCTGGTGTTTAACTAGAGACAGTAGTGTTCCAGTCAGGTGTTTTAACTAGAGACAGTAGTGTTCCAGTCAGGTGTTTAACTAGAGACAGTAGTGTTCCAGTCTGGTGTTTAACTAGAGACAGTAGTGTTCCAGTCAGGTGTTTAACTAGAGACAGTAGTGTTCCAGTCAGGTGTTTAACTAGAGACAGTAGTGTTCCAGTCAGGTGTTTAACTAGAGACAGTAGTGTTCCAGTCAGGTGTTCCAGTCAGGTGTTTAACTAGAGACAGTAGTGTTCCAGTCAGGTGTTCCAGTCAGGTGTTTAACTAGAGACAGTAGTGTTCCAGTCAGGTGTTTAACTAGAGACAGTAGTGTTCCAGTCAGGTGTTCCAGTCAGGTGTTTAACTAGAGACAGTAGTGTTCCAGTCAGGTGTTTAACTAGAGACAGTAGTGTTCCAGTCAGGTGTTTAACTAGAGACAGTAGTGTTCCAGTCAGGTGTTTAACTAGAGACAGTAGTGTTCCAGTCAGGTGTTTAACTAGAGACAGTAGTGTTCCAGTCAGGTGTTTAACTAGAGACAGTAGTGTTCCAGTCAGGTGTTTAACTAGAGACAGTAGTGTTCCAGTCAGGTGTTCCAGTCAGGTGTTTAACTAGAGACAGTAGTGTTCCAGTCAGGTGTTTAACTAGAGACAGTAGTGTTCCAGTCAGGTGTTTAACTAGAGACAGTAGTGCTCCAGTCAGGTGTTTAACTAGAGACAGTAGTGTTCCAGTCAGGTGTTTAACTAGAGACAGTAGTGTTCCAGTCAGGTGTTTAACTGGAGACAGTAGTGCTCCAGTCAGGTGTTTAACTAGAGGCAGTAGTGTTCCAGTCAGGTGTTTAACTGGAGACAGTAGTGCTCCAGTCAGGTGTTTAACTAGAGACAGTAGTGTTCCAGTCTGGTGTTTAACTAGAGACAGTAGTGTTCCAGTCAGGTGTTTAACTAGAGACAGTAGTGTTCCAGTCTGGTGTTTAACTAGAGACAGTAGTGTTCCAGTCAGGTGTTTAACTAGAGACAGTAGTGTTCCAGTCAGGTGTTTAACTAGAGACAGTAG
>NW_021822222.1:98718-156781 GCF_901001165.1 Salmo trutta
GAGGAGAGGAGAGGAGAGGGTTGAATGGAAGGTAGGGGAGATGCTGTCTGTTTTTAATCCATGGTTTCAGACTAACGGACCACCTCTGTGTTGTGGAGGAGGAGGAGGAGATGTGAGGGGGCCATTTTGTGTGTAACGGGGGGATTGGAGCATGGGAACAGTTACATGAGGAACCTTGGGGAGAGAGAGGGAGAAATGAAGGGGATGAATATGTCTTTCTTAACGCTAAACCGGTGTGGTTGTCCACCCTCACAATCTCTCACTCTGACAAGCATACACATTCCTCACAGACAGTGTGTGTGTGTGTGTGTGTGTGTGTGTGTGTGTGTGTGTGTGTGTGTGTGTGTGTGTGTGTGTGTGTGTGTGTGTGTGTGTGTGTGTGTCTCAAAGACAAGAGGGGAATCCCCCTCTGTGATTTCTCCAAGTGTGTTTGAGGAGGGGGATCTGGGTTTGTTTCTTTGTTGTCTAGGAGGAGCCCAGGATCTCCAACTGTTTAACAAATTCATCAATATAACCCAACCCCAAAGAGGTCAAAGGTGATCGACTCAGAGGAACGATGAAGCACGTAGAAAAAAGAGAAAAACGCAATTTAAGGAAGAAAAAGCAGGACAAGCCTGTTTCACTCCTCATTAGCCCCCGAGCTACAGGCCGACCAGGTTCCAGACCAGACCCAAACAGGACAAGCCTGTTTCACTCCTCATTAGCCCCAGAGCTACAGGCCGACCCGGTTCCAGACCAGACCCAAACAGGACAATCCTGTTTCACTCCTCATTAGCCCCCGAGCTACAGGCCGACCAGGTTCCAGACCAGACCCAAACAGGACAAGTCTGTTTCACTCCTCATTAGCCCCCGAGCTACAGGCCGACCAGGTTCCTGACCAGACCCAAACAGGACAAGCCTGTTTCACCCCTCATTAGCGCCCGAGCTACAGGCCGACCAGGTTCCAGACCAGACCCAAACAGGACAAGCCTGTTTCACCCCTCTTTAGCCCCCGAGTTACAGGCCGACCCGGTTCCTGACCAGACCCAAACAGGACAAGCCTGTTTCACTCCTCATTAGCCCCCGAGCTACAGGCCGACCTGGTTCCTGACCAGACCCAAACAGGACAAGCCTGTTTCACTCCTCATTAGCCCCCGAGCTACAGGCCGACCCGGTTCCTGACCAGACCCAAACAGGACAAGCCTGTTTCACTCCTCATTAGCCCCCGAGCTACAGGCCGACCAGGTTCCAGACCAGACCCAAACAGGACAAGCCTGTTTCACTCCTCATTAGCCCCCGAGCTACAGGCCGACCCGGTTCCAGACCAGACCCAAACAGGACAAGCCTGTTTCACCCCTCTTTAGCCCCTGAGCTACAGGCCGACCCGGTTCCTGACCAGACCCAAACAGGACAAGCCTGTTTCACCCCTCTTTAGCCCCCAAGTTACAGGCCGACCAGGTTCCTGACCAGACCCAAACAGGACAAGCCTGTTTCACTCCTCATTAGCCCCCGAGCTACAGGCCGACCTGGTTCCTGACCAGACCCAAACAGGACAAGCCTGTTTCACTCCTCATTAGCCCCCGAGCTACAGGCCGACCCGGTTCCAGACCAGACCCAAACAGGACAAGCCTGTTTCACCCCTCTTTAGCCCCTGAGCTACAGGCCGACCAGGTTCCTGACCAGACCTAAACAGGACAAGCCTGTTTCACTCCTCATTAGCCCCCAAGCTACAGGCCGACCGGGTTCCTGACCAGACCCATACAGGACAAGCCTGTTTCACTCCTCATTAGCCCCCGAGCTACAGGCCGACCCGGTTCCTGACCAGACCCAAACACTCACTCTGGGGTACCGGCAGGTAACACACCTGAGACCTTCTACAATTAGGATACAAAATCGAATTCCCCCGAGCTGACAAGGTACAAAATCTGTCGTTCTGCCCCTGAACAAGGCAGTTAACCCGCTGTTCCTAGGCCGTCATTGAAAATAAGAATTCGTTCTTAACTGACTAGTTAAATAAAGGTCAAATAAATAAAAAATTGGCTCTTTGAAAGGGTTGCCAGAAAGAAATACTTTACTGAGAGCAACTAAAGAAACCACCTGCCAGATAGAGGAAGCATAACCAGGAAGTCAAAAATAATTTGATGTATTCATTTAGGACAACGTATGTCACAAAGTGCTTTAACAGTGCAGAAGCACCATGACCGGCTATGTAAGTTCCCTGAGTATGGCTACGCGGTCTATCTTGGTATTCAGGTTTAGGATGTAAGTTCCCTGAGTACGGCTACGCGGTCTATCTTGGTATTAAGGTTTAGGATGTAAGTTCCCTGAGAACAGCTACGCGGTCTATCTTGGTATTCAGGTTTAGGATGTAAGTTCCCTGAGTACAGCTACGCGGTCTATCTTGGTATTCAGGTTTAGGATGTAAGTTCCCTGAGTACGGCTATGAGGTCTATCTTGGTATTCAGGTTTAGGATGTAAGTTCCCTGAGTACGGCTACGAGGTCTATCTTGGTATTCAGGTTTAGGATGTAAGTTCCCTGAGTACGGCTACGCGGTCTATCTTGGTATTCAGGTTTAGGATGTAAGTTCCCTGAGTACGGCTACGCGGTCTATCTTGGTATTCAGGTTTAGGATGGAAGTTCCCTGAGTACGGCTACGCGGTCTATCTTGGTATTCAGGTTTAGGATGTAAGTTCCCTGAGTACAGCTACGCGGTCTATCTTGGTATTCAGGTTTAGGATGTAAGTTCCCTGAGTACGGCTACAAGGTCTATCTTGGTATTCAGGTTTAGGATGTAAGTTCCCTGAGTACGGCTACGCGGTCTATCTTGGTATTCAGGTTTAGGATGTAAGTTCCCTGAGTACGGCTACGCGGTCTATCTTGGTATTCAGGTTTAGTATGTATATACCACAATACCCATCATAAACTGGTCCAGTCATGAGACCCCTCCCCATTTTGGAGCTGTAGATGGCCCCCACCAGGAGCTGTAGATGGCCCCCACCAGGAGCTGTAGATGGCCCCCACCAGGAGCTGTTGATGGCCCCCAACAGGAGCTGTAGATGGCCCCCAACAGGAGCTGTAGATCACCCAACAGGAGCTGTAGATGGGCCCCAACAGGAGCTGTAGATCACCCAACAGGAGCTGTAGATGGCCCCCACCAGGAGCTGTAGATGGCCCCCAACAGGAGCTGTAGATGGCCCCCACCAGGAGCTGTAGATGGCCCCAACAGGAGCTGTAGATGGCCCGCTACAGGAGCTGTAGATGGCCCCCAACAGGAGCTGTAGATGGCCCCCAACAGGAGCTGTAGATCACCCAACAGGAGCTGTAGATGGCCCCCAACAGGAGCTGTAGATGGCCCCCACCAGGAGCTGTAGATGGCCCCCAACAGGAGCTGTAGATGGCCCCCAACAGGAGCTGTAGATGGCCCCCACCAGGAGCTGTAGATGGCCCCCAACAGGAGCTGAAGATGGCCCCTACAGGAGCTGTAGTTGGCCCCTACAGGAGCTGTAGATGGCCCCGAACAGGAGCTGTAGATGGACCCAACAGGAGCTGTTTATGGCCCCCAACAGGAGCTGTAGATGGACCCCAACAGGAGCTTTAGATGGCCCCCAACAGGAGCTGTAGATGGCCCCCAACAGGAGCTGTAGATGGCCCCCAACAGGAGCTGTAGATGGCTCCAACAGGAGCTGTAGATCACCCAACAGGAGCTGTAGATGGCCCCCAACAGGAGCTGTAGATGGCCCCAACAGGAGCTGTAGATGGCCCCCAACAGGAGCTGTAGATGGCCCCCACCAGGAGCTGTAGATGGCTCCAACAGGAGCTATAGATGGCCCCCAACAGGAGCTGTAGATGGCCCCCAACAGGAGCTGTAGATGGCCCCCAACAGGAGCTGTAGATGGCCCCCACCAGGAGCTGTAGATGGCCCCCAACAGGAGCTGAAGATGGCCCCTACAGGAGCTGTAGTTGGCCCCTACAGGAGCTGTAGATGGCCCCGAACAGGAGCTGTAGATGGACCCAACAGGAGCTGTTTATGGCCCCCAACAGGAGCTGTAGATGGCCCCCACCAGGAGCTGTAGATGGCCCCCAACAGGAGCTGAAGATGGCCCCCAACAGGAGCTGTAGATGGACCCCAACAGGAGCTTTAGATGGCCCCCACCAGGAGCTGTAGATCACCCAACAGGAGCTGTAGATGGCCCCCAACAGGAGCTGTAGATGGCCACCAACAGGAGCTGTAGATGGATCCCAACAGGAGCTGTAGATGGCCCCCACCAGGAGCTGTAGATCACCCAACAGGAGCTGTAGATGGCCCCCAACAGGAGCTGTAGATGGCCCCCAACAGGAGCTGTAGATGGCCCCCAACAGGAGCTGTAGATGGCCCCCAACAGGAGCTGTAGATGGACCCCAACAGGAGCTGTAGATGGCCCCCAACAGGAGCTGTAGATGGATCCCAACAGGAGCTGTAGATGGCCCCCAAAAGGAGCTGTAGATGGCCCCCAACAGGAGCTGTAGATGGACCCCAACAGGAGCTGTAGATGGATCCCAACAGGAGCTGTAGATGGCCCCCAACAGGAGCTGTAGATGGCCCCCAACAGGAGCTGTAGATGGCCCCCAACAGGAGCTGTAGATGGCTCCAACAGGAGCTGTAGATGGCCCCCAACAGGAGCTGTAGATGGCCCCCAACAGGAGCTGTAGATGGACCCCAACAGGAGCTGTAGATGGCCCCCAACAGGAGCTGTAGATGGCCCCCAACAGGAGCTGTAGATGGCTCCCAACAGGAGCTGTAGATGGCCCCCAACAGGAGCTGTAGATGGCCCCCAACAGGAGCTGTAGATGGCCACCAACAGGAGCTGTAGATGGCTCCAACAGGAGCTGTAGATGGCCCCCAACAGGAGCTGTAGATGGCCCCCAACAGGAGCTGTAGATGGCTCCAACAGGAGCTGAGAGAGGGGGGGTGAGAGAGAGGGGGGAGGGGGGGTGAGAGAGGGGGGGGGTGAGAGAGGGGGTGAGAGAGAGGGGAGGGGGGGTGAGAGAGGGGGGGTGAGGGGGGGTGATAGAGAGGGGGGGGTGAGTGAGGGGGGGTGAGGGGGGGGGTGATAGAGAGGGGAGGGGGGGAAAGAGAGGGGGGGTGAGAGAGAGGGGAGGGGGGGTGAGAGAGAGGAGGGTGAGAGCTTTCAGTGTTGTTCAGATGATGGATATACTATTTATAATGAATTATACATCTTTATTTATTTATTATCCTATTAGGGTGGAACAGCGTTTTAAAATAAATTATACCTTACATTTATTTATTGTCCTATCAGGGGGAACTAAATGTTTTAAATAAATTATATATCTAATATATGTATTTATTTTGACCCGGGATGCTTCTGTGTGTCTCTCTGAATGGGAATCTGTTGGATGACTGGTACGATGATGCAGTTATTGACTGGCTTCACTGCTAGTATATTATATGTTTCAAATATTCAATAAATAATTAAAAAATAAAATATTAATAATATTTATTTATTATCCTATATTGATGGAACGGTCCATACCCTAGACACCCACCTGAATGACCCAGTTACTAAGAACAAGTCCCTATCTGTTTTATGGGGCTGCTGTAAGCGGTCTGTATGCAGCCAAAATGCAGTCAGAGACCAAGAGCAGCACTGCCCACCTCAAGATTCTGAGCCCGCTTAGCAGGGTCGGACCTGTAGTGGTTCTGAGGGTTGGTCCTGTAGTGGTTCTGAGGGTTGGTTCTGTAGTGGTTCTGAGCCCGCTTGGCAGGGTTGGGTCTGTAGTGATTCTGAGCCCGCTTGGCAGGGTTGGTTCTGTAGTGGTTCTGAGCCCGCTTGGCAGGGTTGGTTCTGTAGTGGTTGGTTCTGTAGTGGTTCTGAGCCCGCTTGGCAGGGTTGGTTCAGTAGTGGTTCTGAGCCCGCTTGGCAGGGTTGGTCCTGTAGTGGTTCTGAGCCCGCTTGGCAGGGTTGGTTCTGTAGTGGTTCTGAGGGTTGGTCCTGTAGTGGTTCTGAGCCCGCTTGGCAGGGTTGGTCCTATTGTGGTTCTGAGCCCGCTTGGCAGGGTTGGTTCTGTAGTGGTTCTGAGCCCGCTTGGCAGGGTTGGTCCTGTAGTGGTTCTGAGCCCACTTGGCAGGGTTGGTTCTGTAGTGGTTCTGAGCCCGCTTGGCAGGGTTGGTCCTGTAGGGGTTCTGTAGTGGTTCTGTAGTGGTTCTGAGCCCGCTTGGCAGGGTTGGTTCTGTAGTGGTTCTGTAGTGGTTCTGTAGTGGTTCTGAGCCCGCTTGGCAGGGTTGGTCCTGTAGTGGTTCTGAGCCCGCTTGGCAGGGTTGGTTCTGTAGTGGTTCTGAGGGTTGGTCCTGTAGTGGTTCTGAGGGTTGGTCCTGTAGTGGTTCTGAGCCCGCTTGGCAGGGTTGGTTCTGTAGTGGTTCTGAGCCCGCTTGGCAGGGTTGGTTCTGTAGTGGTTCTGAGCCCGCTTGGCAGGGTTGGTTCTGTAGTGGTTCTGAGCCCGCTTGGCAGGGTTGGTCCTGTAGTGGTACTGAGCCCGCTTGGCAGGGTTGGTCCTGTAGTGGTTCTGAGCCCGCTTGGCAGGGTTGGTCCTGTAGTGGTTCTGAGCCCGCTTGGCAGGGTCGGTCCTGTAGTGGTTCTGAGCCCGCTTGGCAGGGTTGGTTCTGTAGTGGTTCTGAGCCCGCTTGGCAGGGTCGGTCCTGTAGTGGTTCTGAGCCCGCTTGGCAGGGTTGGTTCTGTAGTGGTTCTGAGCCCGCTTGGCAGGGTCGGTTCTGTAGTGGTTCTGAGCCCGCTTGGCAGGGTTGGTTCTGTAGTGGTTCTGAGCCTGCTTGGCAGGGTTGGTCCTGTAGTGGTTCTGAGCCCGCTTGGCAGGGTTGGTTCTGTAGTGGCTCTGAGGGTTGGTCCTGTAGTGGTTCTGAGCCCGCTTGGCAGGGTTGGTCCTATTGTGGTTCTGAGCCCGCTTGGCAGGGTTGGTTCTGTAGTGGTTCTGAGCCCGCTTGGCAGGGTTGGTCCTGTAGTGGTTCTGAGCCCGCTTGGCAGGGTTGGTTCTGTAGTGGTTCTGAGCCCGCTTGGCAGGGTTGGTTCTGTAGTGGTTCTGTAGTGGTTCTGAGCCCGCTTGGCAGGGTTGGTTCTGTAGTGGTTCTGAGCCCGCTTGGCAGGGTTGGTTCTGTAGTGGTTCTGAGCCCGCTTGGCAGGGTTGGTTCTGTAGTGGTTCTGAGCCCACTTGGCGGGGTTGGTTCTGTAGTGGTTCTGAGCCCGCTTGGCAGGGTCGGACCTGTAGTGGTTCTGTAGTGGTTCTGAGCCCGCTTGGCAGGGTTGGTTCTGTAGTGGTTCTGTAGTGGTTCTAAGCCCGCTTGGCAGGGTTGGTCCTGTAGTGGTTCTGTAGTGGTTCTGAGCCCGCTTGGCAGGGTTGGTTCTGTAGTGGTTCTGTAGTGGTTCTGAGCCCGCTTGGCAGGGTTGGTCCTGTAGTGGTTCTGAGCCCGCTTGGCAGGGTCGGTCCTGTAGTGGTTCTGAGCCCGCTTGGCAGGTCCTGTAGTGGTTCTGAGCCCGCTGGGCAGGGTTGGTTCTGTAGTGGTTCTGAGCCCGCTTGGCAGGGTTGGTTCTGTTGTGGTTCTGAGCCCGCTTGGCAGGGTTGGTCCTGCAAATCCAAAGCCTCCCTAAAGGGAGAGCATAATATACAAGGAAAATTCTCAAAGCTGCTAACGAGAACCTTGACGACCTTGTACCTAGCCGGTGGGAATTCCGGTGGGGTGACCCCCCACACCCAGGCAGTGGCAGTGCTGGCAACACTAGCTACAGCGGAATTGGATAAGACGGACGCAGTTGCATCCCCGATGTCCGTCTTCACTTGTAGCTTACTTCTTAGCTGAGATGCCTGTGAGAAGGACCTGATCATGTGACAGGCATCGACTAAGATATCTCAGAGCCGTGTGAGTGAGAGGTGCTTTGGAGGCGAAGGTCAAGAGCCATGCGTCCTCCGAAACACTAACCCAACCAAGCTGCACAGCTTCTTGACACACTGCTCTCTTAACCCGGAAGCCAGCCGCACCAATGTATCGGAGGAAACACAGTACACCTGGCGATCGAAGGTCCCTTAACCCCGGACGACGCCGGGCCAATTGTGCACCACCTCATGGGTCTCCAAGTCACGGCCGGCTGTGACACAGCCTGGGATCGAACCCGGGTCTGTAGTGACGCCTCAAGCATTGCGATGCAGTGCCTTAGGACCTGCTGCACCACTCGGGAGGCCACACAAAATACTTTTTAATAGCATTTATTTGAAAGCGGTTCACCATTTTGTGGCCCCCTTTCACCCTGTGTCGGTATCGGAAGTCTGATGGTATTATTGTGTGCTGAGTGTCTACTATATGAACTAGGTTCAAATGGATACGTAACCGTTACTGAGAATGTGGATGCTATTCTGGCCAGCTACTTTAAAACCTCTACGGGCTAGGGGGCAGCATTGAGAATTTTGGAAAAAATATGTGCCCATTTTTAACTGCCTCCTACACCAACTCAGAAGCTAGAATATGCATATTATTGTTCAGGTTTGGATAGAAAACACCCTAAAGTTTCTAAAACTGTTTGAATGGTGTCTGTGAGTATAACAGAACTCCTATGGCAGGCAAAAACCTGAGAAGGTTTCATGCAGGAAGTACCCTGTCTGACAAGGTGTTGTTGTTCTTGCTTCTGTTTATTGAAGAGTCAGGATCTTAGCTGTAACGTGACAATTCCTAGGGCTCCAATAGGCTCTCAGAACCCGGGAAAAACCTGAACGATGAAGAAGCAGCCTCAGGCTGAAACACAGAATCCCCTTTTCCAAGTGTCGCATCAGAGGACCATTGAATTAGGCGCGTGCGCGATTCGCCCCCGTGGAGTATTTTCATTCGGTTGTTTGGCTAATTGCAGATTCCCGGTCGGAATATTATCGCTTTTCTACGAGATAAATTGCATAAAAATTGATTTTAAACAGCGGTTGACATGCTTCGAAGTACGGTAATGGAATATTTAGAATTTTTTTGTCACGTTCTGCGCCATGCGCACGACCGTGATTTAGCATTCTGATAGTGTCTAGAACGCACGAACAAAACGCCGCTGTTTGGATATAACGATGGATTATTTGGGACCAAACCAACATTTGTTATTGAAGTAGAAGTCCTGGCAGTGTATTCTGATGAAGAACAAGCAAGGTAAGAACATTTTTCTTATAGGAAATATGATTTTGGTGAAGGCTAAACTGGTTGGGTGTCTAAATAGCTACCCCGTGATGGCTGGGCTATGTACTTAGAATATTGCAAAATGTGCTTCATCCGAAAAGCTATTTTAAAATCGGACATATCGAGTGCATAGAGGAGTAATGTATTTATAATTCTTAAAATAACTGTTATGCTTTTTGTGAACGTTTATCGTGAGTAATTTAGCAAATTGTTAGTAAATTCCCCGGAAGTTTGCGGGGGGTATGCTTTTTCTGAACGTCACATGATAATGTAAAAAGCTGGTTTTTGATATAAATATGACCTTGATTGAACAGACATGCATGTATTGTATAACATAATGTCCTAGGTGTGTCATCTGATGAAGATCATCAAAGGTTAGTGCTGCATTTAGCTGTGGTTTGGGTTTATGTGACATTATATGCTAGCTTGAAAAATGGGTGTCTGATTATTTCTGGCTGTGTACTCTGACATAATCTAATGTTTTGCTTTCGTTGTAAAGCCTTTTTGAAATCGGACAATGTGGTTAGATTAACGAGAGTCTTGTCTTTAAATAGCTGTAAAATAGTCATATGTTTGAGAAATTGAAGTAATAGTATTTCAAACGTTTTAAAAATCGCGCCACTGGATTCAACTGGCTGTTACGTAGGTGGGACGAATTCGTCCCGCCGGTCCCATAGAGGTTAAAAATGTATTTCTATATTTAAAAATACAAAATACATGTATTTTAATTAAATACATTGGGCTAATAAAGGTATTTTAATATCTCTCTCACACACACACCATCTCCACCAAAGGTCTTGTTCCCATGAGCTGTCTGTCTGTCTGTCTGTCTGTCTGTCTGTCTGTCTGTCTGTCTGTCTGTCTGTCTGTCTGTCTGTCTGTCTGTCTGTCTGTCTGTCTGTCTGTCTGTCTGTCTGTCTGTCTGTGTGCCTGTGTGCCTGTCTGTCTGTCTGTCTGTCTGCCTGCCTGCCTGTGTGCCTGTCTTTGTGGGTTTGTGTCTTCACCTGGACTTCTAGTCTTTGGCTTGGTGCCTTAGCCAATCAGTATTGTCGTTAACCGCCGTGGCTTGGCAAATAAGAAGCCAGGATTAGAGTTGGCAATTCAAATTCAGTCTGATGAATGAGAGGAGAGGAGGAGAGGAGAGGTTACATAAAGATTAATCCAGGAGACGTCATGTCTGTACACATAATAGTTAATTATGTTTATATACATAATGTCTTAGTAAGTTCACAGTCTTGTCTTGACAGGTCTATAAATGTCTCATAGGATCCCATGTTTTAACTGGCATTTGGAGACATCATTAAAACTCGTAGTCTTGTCTTGACATGTCTATAAATCTCTTAGAAGATTCCTGTTTTTAAAGTGACATTTGGAAATATCATTAAAGTTCATTGACTTGTCTTGCTCTCATCAGCTAGTGAGCCTCACCATTACAAGTTATTTGGGTTCTAGCGCGGCCTGTGTTGGGTTGGGGTCCACTCTAACCAGGACTGTCTTTGTGTTGGGTTGACCCCAACCACAGCTCTAACCAGGACTGTCTTTGTGTTGGGGTTGACCCCAATCACAGCTCTAACCAGGACTGTCTTTGTGTTGGGTTGACCCCAACCACAGCTCTAACCAGGACTGTCTTTGTGTTGGGTTGACCCCAACCACAGCTCTAACCAGGACTGTCTTTGTGTTGGGTTGACCCCAACCACAGCTCTAACCAGGACTGTCTTTGTGTTGGGGTTGACCCCAACCACAGCTCTAACCAGGACTGTCTTTGTGTTGGGTTGACATCGACCACAGCTCTAACCAGGACTGTCTTTGTGTTGGGTTGACATCGACCACAGCTCTAACCAGGACTGTCTTTGTGTTGTGTTGACCCCAACCACAGCTCTAACCAGGACTGTCTTTGTGTTGGGTTGACCCCAACCACAGCTCTAACCAGGACTGTCTTTGTGTTGGGTTGACCCCAACCACAGCTCTAACCAGGACTGTCTTTGTGTTGGGTTGACCCCAACCACAGCTCTAACCAGGACTGTCTTTGTGTTGGGTTGACCCCAACCACAGCTCTAACCAGGACTGTCTTTGTGTTGGGTTGACCCCAACCACAGCTCTAACCAGGACTGTCTTTGTGTTGGGTTGACCCCAACCACAGCTCTAACCAGGACTGTCTTTGTGTTGGGTTGACCCCAACCACAGCTCTAACCAGGACTGTCTTTGTGTTGGGTTGACCCCAACCACAGCTCTAACCAGGACTGTCTTTGTGTTGGGTTGACCCCAACCACAGCTCTAACCAGGACTGTCTTTGTGTTGGGTTGACATCGACCACAGCTCTAACCAGGACTGTCTTTGTGTTGGGTTGACCCCAACCACAGCTCTAACCAGGACTGTCTTTGTGTTGTGTTGACCCCAACCACAGCTCTAACCAGGATTGTCTTTGTGTTGGGTTGACCCCAACCACAGCTCTAACCAGGACTGTCTTTGTGTTGGGTTGACATCGACCACAGCTCTAAGCAGGACTGTCTTTGTGTTGGGTTGACCCCAACCACAGCTCTAACCAGGACTGTCTTTGTGTTGTGTTGACATCGACCACAGCTCTAACCAGGACTGTCTTTGTGTCGACCCCGACCACAGCTCTAACCAGGCCTGTCTTTGTGTCGACCCCAACCACAGCTCTAACCAGGACTGTCTTTGTGTCGACCCCGACCACAGCTCTAACCAGGACTGTCTTTGTGTCGACCCCAACCACAGCTCTAACCAGGACTGTCTTTGTGTTGGGTTGACCCCGACCACAGCTCTAACCAGGACTGTCTTTGTGTTGTGTTGACATCGACCACAGCTCTAACCAGGACTGTCTTTGTGTTGACATCGACCACAGCTCTAAGCAGGACTGTCTTTGCGTTGGGTTGACATCGACCACAGCAGTTTGCTGTAACCAGGGTTGTGTTTGAGAATGTTTATGACAGGTCATAGCCTACTGCACTGTTATTCCAGTCTGGAACTGCAGCCATTAAATCTTATTGGTAGCAGTTAGTCATTAGTCCACTTACAAACCACAACTTTGACTCTAATCACTCTTATCTCTGTTTAACCTTTTATAGCCTTTGAATGGGCTGGGTTATACATTAGCTATTTGTACAGGGAAGTGGTCGATTATTCCCATCATATGGCTAAGTAAAGATCCATCATTAAGGTATGTATGTAGCTATGAATGATGAAGGGTAGCTATGAATGATGAAGGGTAGTATGTATCTATGAATGATGAAGGGTAGCTATGAATGATGAAGGGTATCTATGAATGATGAAGGGTAGTATGTATCTATGAATGATGAAGGGTAGTATGTATCTATGAATGATGAAGGGTAGTATGTAACTATGAATGATGAAGGGTAGCTATGAATGATGAAGGGTAGCTATGTAGCTATGAATGATGAAGGGTAGTATGTAGCTATGAATGATGAAGGGTAGCTATGAATGATGAAGGGTAGCTATGTAGCTATGAATGATGAAGGGTAGTATGTAGCTATGAATGATGAAGGGTAGTATGTATCTATGAATGATGAAGGGTAGTCTGTATCTATGAATGATGAAGGGTAGTATGTAGCTATGAATGATGAAGGGTAGTATGTATCTATGAATGATGAAGGGTAGTCTGTATCTATGAATGATGAAGGGTAGTATGTATCTATGAATGATGAAGGGTAACTATGAATGATGAAGGGTAGTACGTATCTATGAATGATGAAGGGTAGTATGTAACTATGAATGATGAAGGGTAGTATGTAGCTATGAATGATGAAGGGTAGTATGTAGCTATGAATGATGAAGGGTAGCTATGAATGATGAAGGGTAGCTATGAATGATGAAGGGTAGTATGTAGCTATGAATGATGAAGGGTAGTATGTAACTATGAATGATGAAGGGTAGTATGTAGCTATGAATGATGAAGGGTATCTATGAATGATGAAGGGTAGTATGTATCTATGAATGATGAAGGGTAGCTATGAATGATGAAGGGTAGTATGTATCTATGAATGATGAAGGGTAGTATGTAGCTATGAATGATGAAGGGTAGAATGTATCTATGAATGATGAAGGGTAGTATGTAGCTATGAATGATGAAGGGTAACTATGAATGATGAAGGGTATCTATGAATGATGAAGGGTAGTATGTATCTATGAATGATGAAGGGTATCTATGAATGATGAAGGGTAGTATGTAACTATGAATGATGAAGGGTAGTATGTATCTATGAATGATGAAGGGTAGTATGTAGCTATGAATGATGAAGGGTAGCTATGAATGATGAAGGTTAGTATGTAGCTATGAATGATGAAGGGTAGCTATGAATGATGAAGGTTAGTATGTAGCTATGAATGATGAAGGGTAGCTATGAATGATGAAGGGTAGTATGTAGCTATGAATGATGAAGGGTAGCTATGAATGATGAAGGGTAGTATGTATCTATGAATGATGAAGGGTAGTATGTATCTATGAATGATGAAGGGTAGTATGTAACTATGAATGATGAAGGGTAGTATGTAACTATGAATGATGAAGGGTAGTATGTATCTATGAATGATGAAGGGTAGTATGTAACTATGAATGATGAAGGGTAGTATGCAGCTATGAATGATGAAGGGTATCTATGAATGATGAAGTGTAGTATGTAGCTATGAATGATGAAGGGTAGTATGTATCTATGAATGATGAAGGGTAGTATGTATCTATGAATGATGAAGGGTAGCTATGAATGATGAAGGGTAGTATGTATCTATGAATGATGAAGGGTAGTATGTATCTATGAATGATGAAGGGTAGCTATGAATGATGAAGGGTAGTACGTATCTATGAATGATGAAGGGTAGTATGTAACTATGAATGATGAAGGGTAGTATGTAGCTATGAATGATGAAGGGTAGTATGTAGCTATGAATGATGAAGGGTAGCTATGAATGATGAAGGGTAGCTATGAATGATGAAGGGTAGTATGTAGCTATGAATGATGAAGGGTAGTATGTAACTATGAATGATGAAGGGTAGTATGTAGCTATGAATGATGAAGGGTATCTATGAATGATGAAGGGTAGTATGTATCTATGAATGATGAAGGGTAGCTATGAATGATGAAGGGTAGTATGTATCTATGAATGATGAAGGGTAGTATGTAGCTATGAATGATGAAGGGTAGAATGTATCTATGAATGATGAAGGGTAGTATGTAGCTATGAATGATGAAGGGTAACTATGAATGATGAAGGGTATCTATGAATGATGAAGGGTAGTATGTATCTATGAATGATGAAGGGTATCTATGAATGATGAAGGGTAGTATGTAACTATGAATGATGAAGGGTAGTATGTATCTATGAATGATGAAGGGTAGTATGTAGCTATGAATGATGAAGGGTAGCTATGAATGATGAAGGTTAGTATGTAGCTATGAATGATGAAGGGTAGCTATGAATGATGAAGGTTAGTATGTAGCTATGAATGATGAAGGGTAGCTATGAATGATGAAGGGTAGTATGTAGCTATGAATGATGAAGGGTAGCTATGAATGATGAAGGGTAGTATGTATCTATGAATGATGAAGGGTAGTATGTATCTATGAATGATGAAGGGTAGTATGTAACTATGAATGATGAAGGGTAGTATGTAACTATGAATGATGAAGGGTAGTATGTATCTATGAATGATGAAGGGTAGTATGTAACTATGAATGATGAAGGGTAGTATGCAGCTATGAATGATGAAGGGTATCTATGAATGATGAAGTGTAGTATGTAGCTATGAATGATGAAGGGTAGTATGTATCTATGAATGATGAAGGGTAGTATGTATCTATGAATGATGAAGGGTAGCTATGAATGATGAAGGGTAGTATGTATCTATGAATGATGAAGGGTAGTATGTATCTATGAATGATGAAGGGTAGCTATGAATGATGAAGGGTAGAATGTATCTATGAATGATGAAGGGTAGTATGTAGCTATGAATGATGAAGGGTAGTATGTATCTATGAATGATGAAGGGTAGTATGTAGCTATGAATGATGAAGGGTATCTATGAATGATGAAGGGTAGTATGTATCTATGAATGATGAAGGGTAGTATGTATCTATGAATGATGAAGGGTAGTATGTATCTATGAATGATGAAGGGTAGTATGTATCTATGAATGATGAAGGGTAGTATGTATCTATGAATGATGAAGGGTATCTATGAATGATGAAGGGTAGTATGTAGCTATGAATGATGAAGGGTAGTATGTATCTATGAATGATGAAGGGTAGTATGTATCTATGATTGATGAAGGGTAGCTATGAATGATGAAGGGTAGTATGTAGCTATGAATGATGAAGGGTAGCTATGAATGATGAAGGGTAGCTATGAATGATGAAGGGTAGTATGTAGCTATGAATGATGAAGGGTAGTATGTATCTATGAATGATGAAGGGTAGTATGTATCTATGAATGATGAAGGGTATCTATGAATGATGAAGGGTAGTATGTAGCTATGAATGATGAAGGGTAGCTATGAATGATGAAGGGTAGCTATGTAGCTATGAATGATGAAGGGTAGTATGTAGCTATGAATGATGAAGGGTAGTATGTATCTATGAATGATGAAGGGTAGTATGTATCTATGAATGATGAAGGGTAGTATGTAGCTATGAATGATGAAGGGTGGTGTATATCTATGAATGATGAAGGGTAACTATGAATGATGAAGGGTAGTATGTATCTATGAATGATGAAGGGTAGTATGTAACTATGAATGATGAAGGGTAGTATGTAACTATGAATGATGAAGGGTAGTATGTAGCTATGAATGATGAAGGGTAGTATGTATCTATGAATGATGAAGGGTAGTATGTATCTATGAATGATGAAGGGTAGTATGTATCTATGAATGATGAAGGGTAGTATGTAGCTATGAATGATGAAGGGTAGTATGTATCTATGAATGATGAAGGGTAGTATGCATCTATGAATGATGAATGGTAGTATGTAACTATGAATGATGAAGGGTAGTATGTATCTATGAATGTTGAAGGGTAGTATGTATCTATGAATGATGAAGGGTAGTATGTAACTATGAATGATGAAGGGTAGTATGTATCTATGAATGATGAAGGGTAGCTATGAATGATGAAGGGTAGTATGTAGCTATGAATGATGAAGGGTAGTATGTATCTATGAATGATGAAGGGTAGTAGGTATCTATGAATGATGAAGGGTAGTATGTAGCTATGAATGATGAAGGGTAGTATGTATCTATGAATGATGAAGGGTAGTATGTAACTATGAATGATGAAGGGTAGTATTTAGCTATGAATGATGAAGGGTAGTATATATCTAGGAATGATGAAGGGTAGTATATATCTATGAATGATGAAGGGTGGTATGTAGCTATGAATGATGAAGGGTAGTATGCAGCTATGAATGATGAAGGGTATCTATGAATGATGAAGGGTAGTATGTAGCTATGAATGATGAAGGGTAGTATGTATCTATGAATGATGAAGGGTAGTATGTATCTATGAATGATGAAGGGTAGCTATGAAGGATGAAGGGTAGTATGTAGCTATGAATGATGAAGGGTAGCTATGAATGATGAAGGGTAGCTATGAATGATGAAGGGTAGTATGTATCTATGAATGATGAAGGGTATCTATGAATGATGAAGGGTAGTATGTAACTATGAATGATGAAGGGTAGTATGTATCTATGAATGATGAAGGGTAGTATGTAGCTATGAATGATGAAGGGTAGCTATGAATGATGAAGGTTAGTATGTAGCTATGAATGATGAAGGGTAGCTATGAATGATGAAGGTTAGTATGTAGCTATGAATGATGAAGGGTAGCTATGAATGATGAAGGGTAGTATGTAGCTATGAATGATGAAGGGTAGCTATGAATGTGAAGGGTAGCTATGAATGATGAAGGGTAGTATGTATCTATGAATGATGAAGGGTAGTATGTATCTATGAATGATGAAGGGTAGTATGTAACTATGAATGATGAAGGGTCGTATGTAACTATGAATGATGAAGGGTAGTATGTATCTATGAATGATGAAGGGTAGTATGTAACTATGAATGATGAAGGGTAGTATGCAGCTATGAATGATGAAGGGTATCTATGAATGATGAAGTGTAGTATGTATCTATGAATGATGAAGGGTAGTATGTATCTATGAATGATGAAGGGTAGTATGTAGCTATGAATGATGAAGAGTAGTATGTATCTATGAATGATGAAGGGTAGTATGTATCTATGAATGATGAAGGGTAACTATGAATGATGAAGGGTAGTATGTAGCTATGAATGATGAAGGGTAGTATGTATCTATGAATGATGAAGGGTAGTATGTAGCTATGAATGATGAAGGGTAGTATGTAGCTATGAATGATGAAGGGTAGTATGTAGCTATGAATGATGAAGGGTAGTATGTATCTATGAATGATGAAGGGTAGTATGTATCTATGAATGATGAAGGGTAGCTATGAATGATGAAGGGTAGTATGTATCTATGAATGATGAAGGGTAGTATGTAACTATGAATGATGAAGGGTAGTATGTATCTATGAATGATGAAGGGTAGCTATGAATGATGAAGGGTAGTATGTATCTATGAATGATGAAGGGTAGTATGTATCTATGAATGATGAAGGGTAGCTATGAATGATGAAGGGTAGAATGTATCTATGAATGTTGAAGGGTAGTATGTAGCTATGAATGATGAAGGGTAGTATGTATCTATGAATGATGAAGGGTAGTATGTATCTATGAATGATGAAGGGTAGCTATGAATGATGAAGGGTAGAATGTATCTATGAATGATGAAGGGTAGTATGTAGCTATGAATGATGAAGGGTAGTATGTATCTATGAATGATGAAGGGTAGTATGTAGCTATGAATGATGAAGGGTATCTATGAATGATGAAGGGTAGTATGTATCTATGAATGATGAAGGGTAGTATGTATCTATGAATGATGAAGGGTAGTATGTATCTATGAATGATGAAGGGTAGTATGTATCTATGAATGATGAAGGGTAGTATGTATCTATGAATGATGAAGGGTATCTATGAATGATGAAGGGTAGTATGTAGCTATGAATGATGAAGGGTAGTATGTATCTATGAATGATGAAGGGTAGTATGTATCTATGATTGATGAAGGGTAGCTATGAATGATGAAGGGTAGTATGTAGCTATGAATGATGAAGGGTAGCTATGAATGATGAAGGGTAGCTATGAATGATGAAGGGTAGTATGTAGCTATGAATGATGAAGGGTAGTATGTATCTATGAATGATGAAGGGTAGTATGTATCTATGAATGATGAAGGGTATCTATGAATGATGAAGGGTAGTATGTAGCTATGAATGATGAAGGGTAGCTATGAATGATGAAGGGTAGCTATGTAGCTATGAATGATGAAGGGTAGTATGTAGCTATGAATGATGAAGGGTAGTATGTATCTATGAATGATGAAGGGTAGTATGTATCTATGAATGAGGAAGGGTAGTATGTAGCTATGAATGATGAAGGGTGGTGTATATCTATGAATGATGAAGGGTAACTATGAATGATGAAGGGTAGTATGTATCTATGAATGATGAAGGGTAGTATGTAACTATGAATGATGAAGGGTAGTATGTAACTATGAATGATGAAGGGTAGTATGTAGCTATGAATGATGAAGGGTAGTATGTATCTATGAATGATGAAGGGTAGTATGTATCTATGAATGATGAAGGGTAGTATGTATCTATGAATGATGAAGGGTAGTATGTATCTATGAATGATGAAGGGTAGTATGTAGCTATGAATGATGAAGGGTAGTATGTATCTATGAATGATGAAGGGTAGTATGTATCTATGAATGATGAAGGGTAGTATGTAACTATGAATGATGAAGGGTAGTATGTATCTATGAATGTTGAAGGGTAGAATGTATCTATGAATGATGAAGGGTAGTATGTAACTATGAATGATGAAGGGTAGTATGTATCTATGAATGATGAAGGGTAGCTATGAATGATGAAGGGTAGTATGTAGCTATGAATGATGAAGGGTAGTATGTATCTATGAATGATGAAGGGTAGTAGGTATCTATGAATGATGAAGGGTAGTATAAAGCTATGAATGATGAAGGGTAGTATGTATCTATGAATGATGAAGGGTAGTATGTAACTATGAATGATGAAGGGTAGTATGTAGCTATGAATGATGAAGGATAGTAGGTATCTATGAATGATGAAGGGTAGTATGTAGCTATGAATGATGAAGGGTAACTATGAATGATGAAGGGTAACTATGAATGATGAAGGGTAGTATGTATCTATGAATGATGAAGGGTAGTATGTAACTATGAATGATGAAGGGTAGTATGTATCTATGAATGATGAAGGGTAGTATGTAACTATGAATGATGAAGGGTAGTATATATCTATGAATTATGAAGGGTAGTATGTAACTATGAATGATGAAGGGTAGTATGTAACTATGAATGATGAAGGGTAGTATGTAGCTATGAATGATGAAGGGTAGTATGTATCTATGAATGATGAAGGGTAGTATGTATCTATGAATGATGAAGGGTAGTATGTAGCTATGAATGATGAAGGGTAGTATGTATCTATGAATGATGAAGGGTAGTATGTATCTATGAATGATGAAGGGTAGTATGTAACTATGAATGATGAAGGGTAGTATGTATCTATGAATGTTGAAGGGTAGTCGGTATCTATGAATGATGAAGGGTAGTATGTAACTATGAATGATGAAGGGTAGTATGTATCTATGAATGATGAAGGGTAGCTATGAATGATGAAGGGTAGTATGTAGCTATGAATGATGAAGGGTAGTATGTATCTATGAATGATGAAGGGTAGTATGTATCTATGAATGATGAAGGGTAGTATGTAGCTATGAATGATGAAGGGTAGTATGTATCTATGAATGATGAAGGGTGGTATGTAACTATGAATGATGAAGGTTAGTATGTAGCTATGAATGATGAAGGGTAGTATATATCTATGAATGATGAAGGGTAGTATATATCTATGAATGATGAAGGGTGGTATGTAGCTATGAATGATGAAGGGTAGTATGTAGCTATGAATGATGAAGGGTAGCTATGAATGATGAAGGGTAGTATGTAGCTATGAATGATGAAGGGTAGTATGTATCTATTAATGATGAAGGGTAGTATGTATCTATGAATGATGAAGGGTAGCTATGAATGATGAAGGGTAGTATGTAGCTATGAATGATGAAGGGTAGTATGTGGCTATGAATGATGAAGGGTAGTATGTAGCTATGAATGTTGAAGGGTAGTATGTATCTATGAATGATGAAGGGTAGTATGTATCTATGAATGTTGAAGGGTAGTATGTAGCTATGAATGATGAAGGGTAGTATGTATCTATGAATGATGAAGGGTAGCTATGAATGATGAAGGGTAGTATGTAGTTTATGAATGTTGCAGGGTAGTATGTAGCTATGAATGATGAAGGGTAGTATGTATCTATGAATGATGAAGGGTAGTATGTAGCTATGAATGATGAAGGGTAGTATGTATCTATGAATGATGAAGGGTAGCTATGAATGATGAAGGGTAGTATGTAGCTATGAATGATGCAGGGTAGTATGTATCTATGAATGATGAAGGGTAGTATGTAGCTATGAATGATGAAGGGTAGTATGTAGCTATGAATGATGAAGGGTAGTATGTATCTATGAATGATGAAGGGTAGTATGTAGCTATGAATGATGAAGGGTAGTATGTAGCTATGAATGATGAAGGGTAGTATGTATCTATGAATGATGAAGGGTAGTATGTAGCTATGAATGATGAAGGGTAGTATGTAACTATGAATGATGAAGGGTAGTATGTATCTATGAATGATGAAGGTTAGTATGTAGCTATGAATGATGAAGGGTATCTATGAATGATGAAGTGTAACTATGTAACTATGAATGATGAAGGGTAGCTATGAATGATGAAGGGTAGTATGTATCTATGAATGATGAAAGGTAACTATGTAGCTATGAATGATGAAGGGTATCTATGAATGATGAAGGGTAGTATGTATCTATGAATGATGAAGGGTAGTATGTATCTATGAATGATGAAGTGTAGTATGTAACTATGAATGATGAAGGGTAGTATGTATCTATGATGTATCTATGAATGATGAAGGGTATCTATGAATGATGAAGGGTAGTATGTACCTATGAATGATGAAGGGTAGTATGTAACTATGAATGATGAAGGGTAGTATGTATCTATGAATGATGAAGGGTAGTATGTAACTATGAATGATGAAGGGTAGCTATGAATGATGAAGGGTAGTATGTAGCTATGAATGATGAAGGGTAGCTATGAATGATGAAGGGTAGTATGTATCTATGAATGATGAAGGGTAGCTATGAATGATGAATGGTAGTATGTATCTATGATGTATCTATGAATGATGAAGGGTATCTATGAATGATGAAGGGTAGTATGTAGCTATGAATGATGAAGGGTAGTATGTAGCTATGAATGATGAAGGGTAGTATGTAACTATGAATGATGAAGGGTAGCTATGAATGATGAAGGGTAGTATGTAACTATGAATGATGAAGGGTAGTATGTATCTATGAATGATGAAGGGTAGTATGTATCTATGAATGATGAAGGGTAGCTTTGAATGATGAAGGGTAGTATGTAGCTATGAATGATGAAGGGTAGCTATGAATGATGAAGGGTAGTATGTATCTATGAATGATGAAGGGTAGCTATGAATGATGAAGGGTAGTATGTAGCTATGAATGATGAAGGGTAGTATGTAGCTATGAATGATGAAGGGTAGTATGTAGCTATGAATGTTGAAGGGTAGTATGTATCTATGAATGATGAAGGGTAGTATGTATCTATGAATGATGAAGGGTAGTATGTAGCTATGAATGATGAAGGGTAGTATGTATCTATGAATGATGAAGGGTAGCTATGAATGATGAAGGGTAGTATGTAGCTATGAATGATGAAGGGTAGTATGTAGCTATGAATGATGAAGGGTAGTAAGTAGCTATGAATGATGAAGGGTAGTATGTATCTATGAATGATGAAGGGTAGTATGTAGCTATGAATGATGAAGGGTAGTATGTAGCTATGAATGATGAAGGGTAGTATGTATCTATGAATGATGAAGGGTAGCTATGAATGATGAAGGGTAGTATGTAGCTATGAATGATGAAGGGTAGTATGTAGCTATGAATGATGAAGGGTAGTATGTAGCTATGAATGTTGAAGGGTAGTATGTATCTATGAATGATGAAGGGTAGTATGTATCTATGAATGATGAAGGGTAGTATGTAGCTATGAATGATGAAGGGTAGTATGTATCTATGAATGATGAAGGGTAGCTATGAATGATGAAGGGTAGTATGTAGCTATGAATGATGAAGGGTAGTATGTAGCTATGAATGATGAAGGGTAGTAAGTAGCTATGAATGATGAAGGGTAGTATGTATCTATGAATGATGAAGGGTAGTATGTAGCTATGAATGATGAAGGGTAGTATGTAGCTATGAATGATGAAGGGTAGTATGTATCTATGAATGATGAAGGGTAGTAGGTAGCTATGAATGATGAAGGGTAGTATGTAGCTATGAATGATGAAGGGTAGTATGTATCTATGAATGATGAAGGGTAGTATGTAGCTATGAATGATGAAGGGTAGTATGTAACTATGAATGATGAAGGGTAGTATGTATCTATGAATGATGAAGGTTAGTATGTAGCTCTGAATGATGAAGGGTATCTATGAATGATGAAGGGTAGCAGTGAATGATGAAGGGTAGTATGTAACTATGAATGATGAAGTGTAGTATGTATCTATGAATGATGAAGGGTAGTATGTATGTATGATGTATCTATGAATGATGAAGGGTATCTATGAATGATGAAGGGTAGTATGTACCTATGAATGATGAAGGGTAGTATGTATCTATGAATGATGAAGGGTAGTATGTAACTATGAATGATGAAGGGTAGCTATGAATGATGAAGGGTAGTATGTAGCTATGAATGATGAAGGGTAGCTATGAATGATGAAGGGTAGTATGTATCTATGAATGATGAAGGGTAGCTATGAATGATGAAGGGTAGTATGTAACTATGAATGATGAAGGGTAGTATGTATCTATGCATGATGAAGGGTAGTATGTAGCTATGAATGATGAAGGGTAGTATATATCTATGAATGATGAAGGGTAGTATGTATCTATGCATGATGAAGGGTAGTATGTATCTATGAATGATGAAGGGTAGTATGTAGCTATGAATGATGAAGGGTAGTATATATCTATGAATGATGAAGGGTATTATGTAGCTATGAATGATGAAGGGTAGCTATGAATGATGAAGGGTAGCTATGAATGATGAAGGGTAGTATATATCTATGAATGATGAAGGGTAACTATGAATGATGAAGGGTAGTATATATCTATGAATGATGAAGGGTAGTATGTAGCTATGAATGATGAAGGGTAGCTATGAATGATGAAGGGTAGCTATGAATGATGAAGGGTAGTATATATCTATGAATGATGAAGGGTAACTATGAATGATGAAGGGTAGTATATATCTATGAATGATGAAGGGTAGTATGTAGCTATGAATGATGAAGGGTAACTATGAATGATGAAGGGTAGTATATAGCTATGAATGATGAAGGGTATCTATGAATGATGAAGGGTAGCTATGAATGATGAAGGGTAGTATGTATCTATGAATGATGAAGGGTAGTATGTAGCTATGAATGATGAAGAGTAGCTATGAATGATGAAGGGTAGCTATGAATGATGAAGGGTAGTATATATCTATGAATGATGAAGGGTAACTATGAATGATGAAGGGTAGTATGTAGCTATGAATGATGAAGGGTAGTAGGTATCTATGAATGATGAAGGGTAGTATATATCTATGATTGATGAAGGGTAGTATATATCTATGAATGATGAAGGGTAGTATATATCTATGAATGATGAAGGGTAGTATGTAACTAAGAATGATGAAGGGTAGAATATATCTATGAATGATGAAGGGTAACTATGAATGATGAAGGGTAGTATGTAGCTATGAATGATGAAGGGTAGTATGTAACTATGAATGATGAAGGGTAACTATGAATGATGAAGGGTAGTATGTATTTATGATTGATGAAGGGTAGTATATATCTATGAATGATGAAGGGTAGTATATATCTATGAATGATGAAGGGTAGTATGTATCTATGAATGATGAAGGGTAGTATGTATCTATGAATGATGAAGGGTAGTATGTAGCTATGAATGATGAAGGGTAGTATGTATCTATGAATGATGAAGGGTAGTATGTATCTATGAATGATGAAGGGTATCTATGAATGATGAAGGGTAGTATGTATCTATGAATGACGAAGGGTAGTATGTATCTATGAATGATGAAGGGTAGTATGTATCTATGAATGATGAAGGGTAGTATGTAGCTATGAATGATGAAGGGTAGCTATGAATGATGAAGGGTATCTATGAATGATGAAGGGTAGTATGTATCTATGAATGATGAAGGGTAGTATGTAGCTATGAATGATGAAGGGTAGCTATGAATGATGAAGGGTAGTATGTATCTATGAATGATGAAAGGTAGTATGTATCTATGAATGATGAAGGGTAGTATGTATCTATGAATGATGAAGGGTAGTACGTAGCTATGCACGAATGTATGCATTCACTACTTTAGGTTTCTCTGGATAAGAGCGTTTGTTAAATGACAGAAATCGCAATCTAAAACCTGTATGCACGCGCGTACGGGCCATTCTCCACCTTTATCCAGAGGCGATAAGGACACAAAAAGCCCTCACTATTCAGCTGTCACTGCTGGAGAAAGAGAGATAGAGATTGGTTGTTCTCTCTTAAGGGAAGGACACACAACGTGTCCTATATAAAGGTTCATGCACGGTGATATTTACCAAAACATTAGCCGATAGTGGAATGACTGATTACTTGGTACTTTGAGCTCAAAACTTCTCAGAAATCAATATGAACTGGTTATAAAACGGGGCAGAAAGGCTTTTTCTAGGAAAATTAACTTGTTGTTTCTGTTCTTTTTCCTTGGAAATAGTAAAAATAGTCCAATAAAATAGGGGTATGATATGACCCAATTTATAAGCCATATCATATGGAGGAGCTCCATAGAGTCTGCTAGTCATCCAGTTAGTTCATATCATATGGAGGAGCTCCATAGAGTCTGCTAGACATCCTGTTAGTTGATATCATATGGAGGATCTCCATAGAGTCTGCTAGTCATCCTGTTAGTTCATATCATATGGAGGAGCTCCATAGAGTCTGCTAGACATCCTGTTAGTTCATATCATATGGAGGAGCTCCATAGAGTCTGCTAGACATCCTGTTAGTTCATATCATATGGAGGAGCTCCATAGAGTCTGCTAGACATCCTGTTAGTTCATATCATAGGGAGAAGCTCCATAGAGAGTGTAGATTCACATGTAGATATCACACGTAGATATCACACACACACACACACACACACACACACACACACACACACACACACACACTAAACACAGAGAAGAAGACCTGATGACAGGAAGTCACCTCTTCTGACTGAGTCACTACTTAGTTACTAAACACAGAGAAGAAGACCTGATGACAGGAAGTCACCTCTTCTGACTGAGTCACTACTTAGTTACTAAACACAGAGAAGAAGACCTGATGACAGGAAGTTAACTCTTCTGACCTGATGAAGTGACAGTAGAGACGCGATCATTCCACTACGTAGGAGACTGTCATTTCACTGTAACGATACTGTATCAATCAATCCCATATTCATCTCTGAAAGCAATGTTGACTTGAGAGGAGAGAGAGAAAACAGAGGAGAGACAAAGCGATAAAGGGACAGAGACAGAGTCCCCGGGGCCCTAATCCTCGGGACTCGAAAGAGGCAGCGGCGGCGAAAGAGGCAGGCGAGGCGGCATCGTGGCGAGACAACATCGGACAGCAGACTCAGGTAAGATGGAGGGAGGAGAGGTGTGTTTCTTTGTAAACAACAGCTGGTGTGTAGATCTCTGAGGTGAAGGAAGTCTCGCGATTTGGCTCGTCTGATTTAGATCTGCAGACCTTTGCTACTATTGGCCTATTTATTGCCATACCTCCTTACCTCATTTGCACTCACTGTATACAGATTTTTTACTATTGTATTATTGACTGTATGTTTTGTTTACTCCATGTGTAACTCTGTGTTGTTGTATGTGTCATACTGTTTTGCTTTATCTTGGCCAGGTCGTAGTTGCAAATGAGAACTGGTTCTCAACTGGCCTACCTGGTTAAATAAAGGACTTGTTCTCAACTAGCCTGCCTGGTTAAATAAAGGACTTGTTCTCAACTGGCCTACCTGGTTAAATAAAGGACTTGTTCTCAACTAGCCTACCTGGTTAAATAAAGGACTTGTTCTCAACTAGCCTACCTGGTTAAATAAAGGACTTGTTCTCAACTAGCCTACCTGGTTAAATAAAGGACTTGTTCTCTACTAGCCTACCTGGTTAAAAATTACATTTAAAAAAAAAAGACTATACAAAGAGAGTTGTCATTTATATTTTTCCGTAGCCGTCTATTTACTAGCACAAACCGATGCTGGCACTAAGACCGCTCTCAACGAGCTGTTATAAAGACCACTCAACGAGCTGTTATAAAGACCACTCAACGAGCTGTTATAAAGACCACTCAACAAGCTGTTATAAAGACCACTCAACGAGCTGTTATAAAGACCGCACTGAATGAGCTGTTATAAAGACCACTCAACGAGCTGTTATAAAGACCACTCAACGAGCTGTTATAAAGACCACTCAACGAGCTGTTATAAAGACCACTCAACGAGCTGTTATAAAGACCACTCAACGAGCTGTTATAAAGACCACTCAACGAGCTGTTATAAAGACCACTCAACGAGCTGTTATAAGGTCATAAACAAACAAGAGAATGCCCATCCAGAGGCGTCGTTTCTCCCGGCCGGTGATTTTTAATGCAGGGAAACTTTAAATCCTTTTAAGCTCATTTTTACCCAGCATGTCACCTGTGCAACTAGAGGTGGAAAAACTCCAAGTCACTTTTATTCCACACAAAAACGCATAGAAAGGCCCTCTCAGACATAACTTCCTGCTTTACAAACAAAAACTCAAAACAGGAAGTACCAGTGACGCATTAAATACAGAAGTGGTCTGATGAAGTGGATGCCACTGATTGGTGGAGTGCTGCAGAGATGGTTGTCCTTCTGGAAGGTTCTCCAAACGCCACAGGGGAACTCCGGGAACGCTGTCAGACTGACCGTAGGGTTCTTGGTCACCTCCCTGACCAAGGCCCTTCTCCCCCGATTGGTCAGTTTGGCCGGGCGGCCAGCTCTAGGAAGAGTCTTGGTGGTTCCAAACTTCTTCCATTTCAGAATGATGGAGGTTACTGTGTTCTTGGGGACCTTCAATGCTGCAGAAGCGTTTTGATACCCTTCCCCAGATCTGTGCCTCGACACAATCCTGTCTCGGAGCTCTATGGACAATTCTTTTGACCTCATGGTTTTTGCTCTGACATGAACTGTCGACTGTGGGACCTTATATAGACAGGTGTGTGCCTTTCCTAATCATGTCCAATCAATTGAATTGACCACAGGTGGACTCCAATCAAGTTGTAGAAACATCTCAAGGATGATCAATGGAAACAGGATGCACCTGAGCTCAATTTTGAGTCTCATAGTAAAGGGTCTAAATATTTATGTAATTAAGTTATTTTTGTTTGTATATTTTAATACATTTACAACATTTTCGTCATTTTGGGATATTGTGATGTCATTACGGGGTATTGTGATGTCATTACGGGGTATTGTGATGTCATTACAGGGTATTGTGATGTCATTACGGGATATTGTGATGTCATTACGGGGTATTGTGATGTCATTACAGGGTATTGTGATGTCATTACGGGATATTGTGATGTCATTACGGGGTATTGTGATGTCATTACGGGATATTGTGATGTCATTACGGGGTATTGTGATGTCATTATGGGGTATTGTGATGTCATTATGGGGTATTGTGATGTCATTACGGGGTATTGTGATGTCATTATGGGGTATTGTGATGTCATTACGGGGTATTGTGATATCCTTATGGGATATTGTGATGTCATTACGGGGTATTGTGATGTCATTATGGGATATTGTGATGTCATTACGGGGTATTGTGATATCCTTACGGGATATTGTGATGTCATTACGGGGTATTGTGTGTAGATCCATTTTAGAATAAGGCTGTAACGTAACAAAATGTGGACATAGTCAAGGGGTCTGAATACTTTCTGAATGCACTGTATCCCAACCAGAAGGCATGGATTATAGGAAACATCAGCCCTGAGCGAATGGCTAGAGCTGCCTCTATCAAGGAGCTGGACACTAATCTGGGACGCTTAGCAGAAATCTTGCTACGACCTCCGACGAGCCATCAAACAGGCAAAGCGTCAATACAGGACTAAGATCGAATCTTACTACACCGGCTCTGAGGTTCGACGGATGTGCCTTGCAAAGTATCACAAACGGAAACCCAGTTGCGAGCAGCCCAGACACGAGCCTACCAGACGAGCTAAATGCATTCTATGCTCACTTCGAGACAAGCAACACTGAACCATGCATGAGAGCACCAGCTGTTTCCGGATGATTGTGTGATCACGCTGTCCGTAGCCCATGTGAGTAAGACCTTTAAACAGGTTAACATTCGCAAGGCAGGTGTCAAGTGTCTTCACTGACGTTTTCAAAGTGTCCCTGAAATGGTCTGTAATACCAACTTGTTTCAAGCATACCAACCTGTGACCAAGAACGCCAAGGTAACCTGCCTAAATGACTTTCGCCCCGTAGCACTCACATCTACAGCCATGAAAAGGCAGGTCATGGCCTCACATCAACACCATCATCCCAGACACTCTGGACCCCACTCCAATTTGCATACCGCCCCAACAGATGACGCAATGTCTATTGCACTCCACACTGCCCACCTGGACAAAATGAACACCTATGTGAGCATGCTATTCATTGACTGCAGCTCAGCGTTCAACACCATAGTCCCCTCAAAGCTCATCATTAAGCTAAGGACCCTGGGACTAAACACCTCCCTCTGCAACTGGATTCTGGACTTCCTGACGGGCTGCCCCAACAGGAAACAGAGGAGCAAGCACGCCCCCCGTCCACATGGGGCTGTAGTGGAGCGGGTCGAAAGCTTCAAGTTCCTCGGTGTCCACATCACTAAAGGAATTAACATGGTCCTTGTGAAGAGGGAACGACACCGCCTCTTCCCTCTCAGGAGGCTGAAAAGATTTAGTGTGGGGGCCCTCAGTTCCTCAAAGTTCTACAGCTGCACCGTCGACAGCATCTTGACTGGCTGTATCAACGCTTGGTACGGCAACTGCAAGGCATCCGACCGCAAGACGCTACAGGGGGTGGTGAGTACGGCCCAGTAAATCACGGGGGCCGAGCTCCCTGCCATCCGGGACCTCTATACCAGGCGGTGTCAGGGAAAGTTCCAAAAAGTTGTCAGACTCCAGCCATCCGAGCCATAAGATTGTTCTTTCTGCAACTGCATTGATTATATAGGGAGGCCCAACAGTAGATAATATTGATTATATAGGGAGGCCCAACAGCGGATAATATTGATTATATAGGGAGGCCCAACAGCGGATAATATTGATTATATAGGGAGGCCCAACAGCGGATAATATTGATTATATAGGGAGGCCCAACAGCGGATAATATTGATTATATAGAGGCCCAACAGTGGATAATATTGATTATATAGGGAGGCCCAACAGTGGATAATATTGATTATATAGGGAGGCCCAACAGCGGAAAATATTGATTATATAGGGAGGCCCAACAGCGGATAATATTGATTATATAGGGAGGCCCAACAGCGAATAATATTGATTATATAGGGAGGCCAAACAGCGAATAATATTGATTATATAGGGAGGCCCAACAGCGGATAATATTGATTATATTGGGAGGCCCAACAGTGGATAATATTGATTATATAGGGAGGCCCAACAGCGGATAATATTGATTATATAGGGAAGCCCAACAGCGGATAATATTGATTATATAGGGAGGCCCAACAGTGGATAATATTGATTATATAGGGAGGCCCAACAGTGGATAATATTGATTATATAGGGAGGCCCAACAGCGGATAATATTGATTATATAGGGAGGCCCAACAGCGGATAATATTGATTATATAGGGAGGCCCAACAGCGGATAATATTGATTATATAGGGAGGCCCAACAGTGGATAATATTGATTATATAGGGAGGCCCAACAGCGGATAATATTGATTATATAGGGCAGAAAAGGAACATCACTCTGTACTCTAACTACCTCAATGGTAAAGTCAGAAAGCCCTTCGTGATAGAAAACAAACAGTACATCTTTCGAACCCCCTCTCCTTGACCTAAACAACCTCCACTTGAAATAATAAGTCTCCCTCCCTGTTTGGGGTAATTTCCCTCAGTACGGAACACTGTCTATTGTTCTGCTAACAGCCAGGAGGAGGCTGTGTCCCAAAGAGCACACTTCTTTCGACCAGGGCCGATATATATAGGACTCAGAGTCTACAGTAGTGCACTCAGTAGAGAACAAAAGGGGGGGGGGGTGCCATTTGGAATGCAGCTTTAGTCTTATTGATCCAGCATGAGCAGGTTATGAGAAAAATATAGCTGTTCTGACCGTCACCTTTGACCTGAGGGGGTGGGACGGTCCCTGACTGTACATTAAAACAATAACCTGACCCCTCTGCAGGGAGAAGAGAGGATTCTGTGGATGGATGGAGAGATGGAAAGAAAGAGAGGAGGAGGAGGAGGAGGAGGAGATCTCAGGAGGAAGAGTCTGATCGGGTCCTCGGGAGCTTCCATTGTTTCTCTCTCATTCCTTTTCTTTAGACAACGGAGGTACATTACATCCAGGGGTTAATGCTGAGACTCAAACTAAGAACACATGTAGACACAGGGGAAGAGAAGGAGGGGAGAGGCAGAGGGAGAGAGAGGCAGAGGGAGAGAGAGAGAGAGGCAGAGGGAGAGAGAGAGAGAGGCAGAGGGAGAGAGAGAGAGGCAGAGGGAGAGAGAGAGAGAGAGAGAGAGAGAGAGAGAGAGAGAGAGGCAGAGGGAGAGAGAGAGAGAGAGAGCGAGAGAGAGACCGAGAGGCAGAGGGAGAGAGAGAGGCAGAGGGAGAGAGACCGAGAGGCAGAGGGAGAGAGAGAGAGAGAGAGAGAGGCAGAGGGAGAGAGAGAGAGAGAGAGAGAGAGAGAGAGAGAGAGAGAGAGAGACCGAGAGGCAGAGGGAGAGAGAGAGGCAGAGGGAGAGACCGAGAGGCAGAGGGAGAGAGAGAGGCAGAGGGAGAGAGAGAGGCAGAGGGAGAGAGACCGAGAGGCAGAGGGAGAGCGAGAGAGAGAGAGAGAGAGAGAGAGAGAGAGAGGCAGAGGGAGAGAGAGAGAGAGGCAGAGAGAGAGACACCGAGAGGCAGAGGGAGAGAGAGAAAGGGGCAGAGGGAGAGAGAGAGAGAGACCGAGAGGCAGAGGGAGAGAGAGAGAGAGGCAGAGGGGGAGAGAGAGAGAGAGAGGCAGAGAGAGAAAGAAAGAGAAAGAGAAAGAAAGAGAAAGAGAAAGAAAGAGAGAGAGTTAGTCAGGGGGAATCCCCCTTTTCTTTCCCTAAACGATGAAATAATGTTTTCCTTTTTCATGGTTTCCTGATCTCACATCAAAAGAGAACAGTGTTGATGAGCGGCAGTGTCTCAGCGGGAATCCTGCAGGTTGTACGCTGTCAGAGTGACGTAACTCACCGTCTACGTCTCTAATGACGCACTACACCCAACGGGACACTACCTCTGACCAGGACACTACCTCTGACCAGGACACGACCTCTGACCAGGACACTACCTCTGACCAGAGCCCAACGGGACACTACCTCTGACCAAGACACTGCCTCTGACCAGGACACTACCTCTGACCAGGACACTACCTCTGACCAGAGCCCAACGGGACACTACCTCTGACCAGGACACTACCTCTGACCAGAGCCCAACGGGGACACTACCTCTGACCAGGACACTACCTCTGACCAGAGCCCAACGGGGACACTACCTCTGACCAGAGCCCAACGAGGACACTACCTCTGACCAGAGCCCAACGGGGACACTACCTCTGACCAGAGCCCAACGGGACACTACCTCTGACCAGGACACTACCTCTGACCAGAGCCCAACGGGGACACTACCTCTGACCAGAGCCCAACGGGGACACTACCTCTGACCAGAGCCCAATGGGGACACTACCTCTGACCAGAGCCCAACGGGGACACTACCTCTGACCAGAGCCCAACGAGGACACTACCTCTGACCAGAGCCCAACGGGGACACTACCTCTGACCAGAGCCCAACGGGACACTACCTCTGACCAGAGCCCGACGGGACACTACCTCTGACCAGGACACTACCTCTGACCAGAGCCCAACGGGGACACTACCTCTGACCAGAGCCCAATGGGGACACTACCTCTGACCAGAGCCCAATGGGGACACTACCTCTGACCAGAGCCCGACGGGACACTACCTCTGACCAGGACACTACCCAGTGTAACTACCCACTAATCCGAGACAGATCCACTGTCGTCTCCAATCCAGAGACAGATCCACTGTCGTCTCCAATCCAGAGACAGATCCACTGTCGTCTCCAATCCAGAGACAGATCCACTGTCATCTCCAATCCAGAGACAGATCCACTGTCGTCTCCAATCCAGAGACAGATCCACTGTCGTCTCCAATCCAGAGACAGATCCACTGTCGTCTCCAATCCAGAGACAGATCCACTGTCGTCTCCAATCCAGAGACAGATCCACTGTCGTCTCCAATCCAGAGACAGATCCACTGTCGTCTCCAATCCAGAGACAGATCCACTGTCGTCTCCAATCCAGAGACAGATCCACTGTCGTCTCCAATCCAGAGACAGATCCACTGTCGTCTCCAAGCAGAGACAGATCCACTGTCGTCTCCAATCCAGAGACAGATCCACTGTCGTCTCCAATCCAGAGACAGATCCACTGTCGTCTCCAATCTGAGACAGATCCACTGTCGTCTCTAATCCAGAGACAGATCCACTGTCGTCTCCAATCCAGAGACAGATCAGAGCCATGTAGTGAAGGGAGTTCATAAATCTAGTTAGGAGGGGTTAGACAACTCGGTTGACAGACTGGAATGGTGGCCAGCAGGTAAATGTTTCACAGTAAAGCTTCTGGAATGATCCTTTGGAATCAAGCCAGTCTTCTGTCTCCGGAATCAGATGGATAAAAGCTTCTAGAATGATTCATAGAATCATAATAAACATTCCAGAACACGTCAGTCAGTCATCATATCTTACCTGAGGAACATCTCTTCCTCTTTGCGTCACATAAAAAAAAATATTTATATGATTTAACGAGCCAAAGACTATCTTAAAAATCTTTTTTTTTAAAGTAAACAACCATTTTTTCAATCTATTTTCAAAGGATACCGAATCTCTCCTCTTATCGTTAAGATCTCTCTGTGATCTTAGGTAAATGACAATAACAAGTTGAGCCAAGATCCTATTGAGACACTTGTCAAACCACCACGACGGGTTCACTCCTATCAACTGGTAACAGACGGGCTTCGCTGAGGCACTTCCTGCTACGCAAACATATGGTGGGACGAGAGGTTCAGGGAAACCTTTCGGACAGGAAAAGATGACAAGAGAAAGTTATTGGTGGAAACCGTTGGATAAGAGAGTCTTACTTTTGTCTGCTACGTCGGAGCCTCGCGGGGAAGTTTTTGACTCCGTAAAAAGAGATTTGAATCATGACAACAAATGTTACAACAAAAAGTGACAACAAGATTTATTTAATTAGGATTTATTTGTTTCATTTCTACCAAAAAGGGAAACTACAAATTAGGTTCAAATTACAAATATAAAAACAATACCATCATCAAAATATTTAAAATAATAAAATCACACAGTGTTGATGCGGGGCATTTTATAAGTTCTGCCCTTTTGTTTAAAAATAAAAATAAAATAAAAAGAGCAAAAATTTTTTTTTAAAAATCAAACATTATTTACAGAGCAGGTATTTACATTAAGGCATTTCAGTTACACAGAATAAAATGGCAGATCTGAGAAAAAGTTGGATTCCCTCTCGTCCAAGTTTCATTAAATAAATAAAAGGAAGATTTAGCATTATAGTATCAGCTAGTATCCCTATATAGTGCACTACTACGGGCCCTGGTCTAAAGTAGTGCACTACTACGGGCCCTGGTCTAAAGTAGTGCACTACTACGGGCCCTGGTCTAAAGTAGTGCACTACTACGGGTCCTGGTCTAAAGTAGTGCACTATATAGGGAATAGGGTTCTATAGGGCCCTGGTCTAAAGTAGTGCACTACTACGGGCCCTGGTCTAAAGTAGTGCACTACTACAGGCCCTGGTCTAAAGTAGTGCACTATATAGGGAATAGGGTTCTATAGGGCCCTGGTCTAAAGTAGTGCACTATATAGGGAATAGGGTTCTATAGGGCCCTGGTCTAAAGTAGTGTACTATATAGGGAATAGGGTTCTATAGGGCCCTGGTCTAAAGTAGTGCACTATATAGGGAATAGGGTTCTATAGGGCCCTGGTCTAAAGTAGTGCACTACATAGGGAATAGGGTTCTATAGGGTCCTGGTCTAAAGTAGTGTACTATATAGGGAATAGGGTGGCATTTGGGACACACACAAATTGATCAAAGTACCTTGTTTTTAGGTGGAGCTCAGAAGACCACAGAGACACTTATGATGAAACCCAACGTGTCTGAACATCCAGGTTAGTTGCCATGAATACATTAGTCAATGTGGTTTTCTGTATTACATTCAATACTAAGTAGGGTGTCCCAAACACTGCCCAGAGTAGGAGAAAACATTCCACTTCCTTATGTTAGAAAATACATTTTTACCGGAGACACATGTATGATTCTTTCACGTTGTGAATCATTCAGTAAGGGGGTCTCTCTGTCTAACATATCATTAACTTTATATACAAAACAAACAAAAAAGAAAGAGTCTGATTTTGAAACCTGATACATTCGATAATAAAAGCACTGAACTCCGTCGACCGAGAGGCTTTTCCCGCCAAAAAACCTTTTTGAGGATTTTCCAATTTTTTTTGTTGTCGTCTCCAAAGTAGTTTCCGCGGGTCGCAAAACGATGTCGTTGTCGTCTCTAAAGTAGTTTCCGCGGGTCGCAAAACGATGTCGTTGTCGTCTCTAAAGTAGTTTCCGCGGGACGCAAAACGATGTCGTTGTCGTCTCCAAAGTAGTTTCCGCGGGTCGCAAAACGATGTCGTTGTCGTCTCCAAAGTAGTTTCCGCGGGTCGCAAAACGATGTCGTTGTCGTCTCTAAAGTAGTTTCCGCGGGTCGCAAAACGATGTCGTTGTCGTCTCTAAAGTAGTTTCCGCGGGTCGCAAAACGATGTCGTTGTCGTCTCTAAAGTAGTTTCCGCGGGTCGCAAAACGATGTCGTTGTCGTCTCTAAAGTAGTTTCCGCAAAACGATGATATTAACATGTAAAAAGGCTTTGAAAATAAAAATAAAAGTTTGGTGTTTGCTCAGTTGCTCTGTTGACAAGTTAGAGAAGTTAAAACTTGTTGTGTTTTTTGTTGTTGTGAGAGAATTCTGAAAAATAACAAGAACTTGTCATTAATATGAAAAGTGTTAAAACTAAAATATAAAAACAAATATTACATGTAATAATCTTAAACATCGATACCCATCTTTTAACTTGATGTTGTTTTACGTTCTCCGGATTAGACAAGATGACGAATACAAAATAAAATTGTAAAAACCAGGGTCAGGTAGATAATTATCATACAGCCTCAGAGACACAATGATATTCTCTAGATTTTTAACCACTTTTGTTCCTCTGTCCTGCATTGATTTAGTCGCCCACATTTTGGCCATCCTAATATTTGGACCATCGTGTTTTCTTAGAGGATTATCTACACAATTAACATTTTTACACATTTGGTCAAAAAGATGTGTTTTTGATTGGACACCCTATATTCAATTATACGGCTGTCGCTCATCTCCCAGACTTCACCTCAACTCTCTCTCTCTCTCAGCCTCTCTCCCTCAGCCTCTCTCCCTCAGCCTCTCTCCCTCAGCCTCTCTCAGCCTCTCCCTCTCTCTCAGCCTCTCCCCCTCTCTCTCAGCCTCTCCCTCTCTCTCAGCCTCTCCCTCTCTCTCAGCCTCTCCCCCTCTCTCAGCCTCTCCATCCAGACAGAAGCTAATAACCCTTGTCAGTATTGCTGTTCTCCATATAGTATAGAGACACCATCTGTTCCAGTGATTTGCGTCAGGAAAGTAACAGATGTCATCGTCCAAATTCAAACCCTTTAAATGAAAGGGTTCTGTTACTGCAGCGACGCGCAGAACACAAAGAGAACAAGCAGAACCGCTTCCCCCCCTTTTGAGAGGGAACATGGAGAGATGACTGCCATAATAACACAGAACATAAAGAGACCCCCCCATTTTGAGAGGGAACATGGAGAGATGACTGCCATAATAACACAGAACATAAAGAGACCCCCCCATTTTGAGAGGGAACATGGAGAGATGACTGCCATAATAACAAACACAGAACATAAAGAGACCCCCCCCCCCCCATTTTGAGGGGGAACATGAGAGATGACTGCCATAATAACACAGAACATAAAGAGACCCCCCCATTTTGAGAGGGAACATGAGAGATGACTGCCATAATAACACAGAACATAAAGAGACCCCCCCCCCATTTTGAGAGGGAACATGGAGAGATGACTGCCATAATAACACAGAACATAAAAGAGACCCCCCCCCCATTTTGAGAGGGAACATGGAGAGATGACTGCCATAATAACACAGAACATAAAAGAGACCCCCCCCCCATTTTGAGAGGGAACATGGAGAGATGATTGCCATAATAACACAGAACATAAAAGAGACCCCCCCCCCATTTTGAGAGGGAACATGGAGAGATGACTGCCATAATAACACAGAACATAAAGAGACCCCCCCATTTTGAGAGGGAACATGGAGAGATGACTGCCATAATAACACAGAACATAAAAGAGACCCCCCCCCCCATTTTGAGAGGGAACATGGAGAGATGACTGCCATAATAACACAGAACATAAAAGAGACCCCCCCCCATTTTGAGAGGGAACATGGCGAGATGACTGCCATAATAACACAGAACATAAAAGAGACCCCCCCCCCATTTTGAGAGGGAACATGGCGAGATGACTGCCATAATAACACAGAACATAAAGAGACCCCCCCCCATTTTGAGAGGGAACATGGAGAGATGACTGCCATAATAACACAGAACATAAAAGAGACCCCCCCCCATTTTGAGTGGGAACATGGAGAGATGACTGCCATAATAACACAGAACATAAAGAGACCCCCCCATTTTGAGAGGGAACATGGAGAGATGACTGCCATAATAACACAGAACATAAAAGAGACCCCCCCATTTTGAGAGGGAACATGGCGAGATGACTGCCATAATAACACAGAACATAAAGAGACCCCCCCATTTTGAGAGGGAACATGGAGAGATGACTGCCATAATAACACAGAACATAAAGAGACCCCCCCCATTTTGAGAGGGAACATGGAGAGATGACTGCCATAATAACACAGAACATAAAGAGACCCCCCCCATTTTGAGAGGGAACATGGAGAGATGACTGCCATAATAACACAGAACATAAAGAGACCCCCCCCATTTTGAGAGGGAACATGGAGAGATGACTGCCATAATAACACAGAACATAAAAGAGACCCCCCCCCATTTTGAGAGGGAAACATGGAGAGATGACTGCCATAATAACACAGAACATAAAGACCCCCCCATATTGAGAGGGAACATGGAGAGATGACTGCCATAATAACACAGAACATAAAGAGACCCCCCCATTTTGAGAGGGAACATGGCGAGATGACTGCCATAATAACACAGAACATAAAGAGACCCCCCCCCATTTTGAGAGGGAACATGGAGAGATGACTGCCATAATAACACAGAACATAAAGAGACCCCCCCCCCCCATTTTGAGAGGGAACATGGAGAGATGACTGCCATAATAACACAGAACATCATCAGATCAATAACAGTTACAGGAGCCCCAGATAATAAGTTATACTGTAATCTAAACCAGGGTCCCCCCCCACCACCACCACCACCTCCAAAAACTTTTTTAGGGGGGGGGGGGTTAAAGTGATCCACCAATTGAGGAGTCTTTTGAGTCGCGACCCACCATAAGGTTTGAGCGGTGAAAAAAAACCACAAAAAAAACAGAGACTAAATATAAAAACAGAGATGAATAACACCCTCTTCTTCAAAGCATTTAACTGAATGTACTTGTGACCCAATGTCAAGAAATGTACTGTAGAATTCTGAAATTATTTGTGACAATGCAGGGTTTTTCCTGGATGAAAAAGGGGCTTAGGTGGGTGGGTGGGTGGGGTTCTGTCCAAAAGTGGGTCCCTGCCCACAGTTTGGGAGCCACTGGTCTAGACTTATTTTAATTTGACCTTTATTTAACCAGGTAGGCTAGTTGAGAACAAGTCCTTTATTTAACCAGGTAGGCAAGTTGAGAACAAGTCCTTTATTTAACCAGGTAGGCCAGTAGAGAACAAGTCCTTTATTTAACCAGGTAGGCTAGTTGAGAACAAGTCCTTTATTTAACCAGGTAGGCCAGTTGAGAACAAGTCCTTTATTTAACCAGGTAGGCTAGTTGAGAACAAGTCCTTTATTTAACCAGGTAGGCTAGTTGAGAACAAGTCCTTTATTTAACCAGGTAGGCCAGTTGAGAACAAGTCCTTTATTTAACCAGGTAGGCCAGTTGAGAACAAGTCCTTTATTTAACCAGGTAGGCTAGTTGAGAACAAGTCCTTTATTTAACCAGGTAGGCCAGTTGAGAACAAGTCCTTTATTTAACCAGGTAGGCCAGTTGAGAACAAGTTGTCATTTCCAACTACGACCAGGTCAAGATAAAGACTACAAGATCTACTCTAGAAAAGTGGTTTTGTACCACTGTACAGTTTAGGTTGAACGTTTCCTGATTTGAGTGCATGTCTTTGTGATTCAAGCTAGTGTTTGTGTGTGTGTTAGTTCTGGTGCCTCTTCATATGCAGGGCCAGGTGATCCGATCGGGAGAAGGAGCGAGAGCAGACAGAGCATTGGAAGGGTTTGGCCCCTGTGTGTTTCCTGAAGTGACGAGTCAACTCATCAGAACGGGCGAAACGCCAGTCACACCCCTCCCACGAACACCTGTACGGCTTCTCACCTAGAGACAGAGACAGACAGAGAGACAGAGACAGACAGAGAGACAGAGAGACAGAGAGAGAGAGAGAGAGAGAGAGAGAGAGAGAGAGAGAGAGAGAGAGGGAGGGAGACGAGAGAGAGAGGGAGACAGAGAGAGAGAGGGAGACAGAGAGAGAGAGGGAGACAGAGAGAGAGAGGGAGACAGAGAGAGAGAGGGAGACAGAGAGAGAGAGAGAGAGACAGAGAGAGAGAGAGAGAGACAGAGACAGACATGTTAAGATGACTTACAGCAAAAACACTTCTGAAAGAGTTTGTCCACAGTAACAGTCTCTAGCTAGTGGTTTTACATTTACATTTTAGTCATTTAACAGACGCTCTTATCCAGAGCGACTTACAGTAGTGAATGCATACATTTCATACATTTTTTCTGTGCTGGCCCCCCGTGGGAATCGAACCCACAACCCTGGCGTTGCAAACACCATGCTCTACCAACGGAGCTACAGGGAAGGCCTCTAGCTAGTCTCTAGCTAGTGGTTTTGATAACAGACGACCCACAGTAACAGTCTCTAGCTAGTGGTTTTGATAACAGACGACCCACAGTAACAGTCTCTAGCTAGTGGTTTTGATAACAGACGACCCACAGTAACAGAAACAGACACTCAAAGTGAACAACTCAAAAAGGTGCAGTTCACATCCTCTCTCCGTAATGTTCACCAAACAAGACAAACCGTCTCTACGAGGGTAACGATCTGAGCCCATTAAAACATGTTAATGCAGGTTATTAAACAGTGGATTAGTGGATTGAGCAGGTTCTCACTAATGCTTCTGTTGTCTTCATTTCCCCCAAGGCACCAAAGCCTGTTTTACCAGACGTGTGACACACACACACACACACACACACCTCACCACAGGTACAACAGCAGACAGAAATGACGGACATGATACGCTCCCTGGAAAGATAGAAACCAAACCAAACCCTTAGTGAACCATAACAAAAACATGAAGACACAACGACTCTGCCAAAACACCGTCCCACACGAAACACGTGCAAAACAAGTGTGTGTGTGTGTGTGTGTGTGTGTGTGTGTGTGTGTGTGTGTGTGTGTGTGCACGCCCAAAAGGTATACTGACGCCTACTGGTCGAACAGCAAAGGGGGGGTACCAACTCCATATTAATGCCTTCCCTGAAGAGTGGAGGCTGTTATAGCAGCAAAAGGGGGGGACCAACTCCATATTAATGACTTCCCAGAAGAGTGGAGGCTGTTATAGCAGCAAAGGGGGGGGGACCAACTCCATATTAATGCCTTCCCTGGAGAGTGGAGGCTGTTATAGCAGCAAAGGGGGGGACCAACCTCCATATTAATGACTTCCCTGAAGAGTGGAGGCTGTTATAGCAGCAAAGGGGGGGACCAACTCCATATTAATGACTTCCCTGAAGAGTGGAGGCTGTTATAGCAGCAAAGGGGGGGGACCAACTCCATATTAATGACTTCCCTGAAGAGTGGAGGCTGTTATAGCAACAAAGGGGGGGACCAACTCCATATTAATGACTTCCCTGAAGAGTGGAGGCTGTTATAGCAGCAAAGGGGGGGACCAACTCCATATTAATGACTTCCCTGAAGAGTGGAGGCTGTTATAGCAGCAAAGGGGGGGACCATCTCCATATTAATGACTTCCCAGAAGAGTGGAGGCTGTTATAGCAGCAAAGGGGGGGGGGGACCAACTCCATATTAATGCCTTCCCAGAAGAGTGGAGGCTGTTATAGCAGCAAAGGGGGGGGACCAACTCCATATTAATGCCTTCCCTGAAGAGTGGAGGCTGTTATAGCAGCAAAGGGGGGGGACCAACTTCCAGAAAATGTCATGGCTTTAGAAGCTTCTGATAGGCTAATTGACATAATTTGAGTCAATTGGAGGTGTACCTGTGGATGTTCTTCAAGGCCTACCTTCAAACTCAGTGCATCTTTGCTTGACATCATGGGAAAAACTAAAGAAATCAGCCAAGAAATCTAAAGAAATTGTAGACCTCCACAAGTCTGGTTCATCCTTGGGAGCGATTTCCAAACGCCTGAAGGTACCACGTTCATCTGTACAAACAATAGTACGCAAGTATAAACACCATGGGACCACGCAGCCGTCATACCGCTCAGGAAGGAGACGCATTCTGTCTCCTAGAGATGAACGTACTTTGGTGTGAAAAGTGAAAATCAATCCCAGAACAACAGCAAAAGACCTTGTGAAGATGCTGGAGGAAACAGGTACAAAAGTATCTATATCCACAGTAAAACGAGTCCTATATCGACATAACCTGAAAGGCCGCTCAGCAAGGAAGAAGCCACTGCTCCAAAACCACCATAAAAAAAAGCCAGACTACGGTTTGCAACTGCACATGGGGACAAATATCGTACTTTTTGGAGAAATGTCTTCTGGTCTGATGAAACAAAAATAGAACTGTTTGGCCATAATGACCATCGTTATGTTTGGAGGAAAAAGGGGGAGGCTTGGAAGCCGAAGAAAACCATCCCAACCGTGAAGCACGGGGGTGGCAGCATCATGTTGTGGGGGTGCTTTGCTGCAGGAGGGACTGGTGCACTTCACAAAATAGATGGCATCATGAGGATGGAAAATGATGTGGATATATTGAAGCAACATCAAATCAAATGTATTTATATAGCCCTTCTTACATCAGCTGATATCTCAAAGTGTTGTACAGAAACCCAGCCTAAAACCCCAAACAGCAAGCAATGCAGGTGTAGAAGCACGGTGGCTAGGAAAAACTCCATAGAAAGGCCAGAACCTAGGAAGAAACCTAGAGAGGAACCAGGCTATGAGGGGTGGGCCAGTCCTCTTCTGGCTGTGCCGGGTGGAGATTAGAAACCTAGAGAGGAACCAGGCTATGAGGGTTGGCCAGTCCTCTTCTGGCTGTGCCGGGTGGAGATTAGAAACCTAGAGAGGAACCAGGCTATGAGGGGTGGCCAGTCCTCTTCTGGCTGTGCCGGGTGGAGATTATAACAGAACATGGCCAAGATGTTCAAATGTTCATAGACGACCAGCATGGTCTAATAATAATAATCACAGTGGTTGTCGAGGGTGCAACAAGTCAGCACCTCAAGACATCAGTCAGGAAGTTAAAGCTTGGTCACAAATGGGTCTTCCAAATGGACAATGACCCCAAGCATACTTCCAAATTTGTGGCAAAATGGCTTAAGGACAACAAAGTCAAGGTATTGGAGTGGCCATCACAAAGCCCTGACCTAAATTCTATAGAACATTTGTGGGCAGAACTGAAAAGGCGTGTGTGAGCAAGGAGGCCTTCAAACCTGACTCAGTTACACCAGCTCTGTCAGGAGGAATTGGCCAAAATTAACCCAACTTATTGTGGGAAGCTTGTGGAAGGCTACCCGAAACGTTTGACTCAAGTTAAACAATTTAAAGGCAATTCTACCAAATACTAATTCAGTGTATGTAAACTTCTGACCCACTGGGAATGTGATGAAAGAAATTAAAGCTGAAATAAATCATTCTCTCTACTATTATTCTGACATTTCACATTCTGAAAATAAAGTGGTGATCCTAACTGACATAAGACAGGGAATTTTTTACTAGGATTAAAATGTCTGGAATTGAGTTTAAATGTATTTGGTTAAGGTTTATGTAAACTTCTGACTTAAACTGTGTGTGAATATATATATATATGCCAAGAGCTGAGCAAAGAAAAGAGTCCCCTAATCCAGCTGGTCCTGGGGCTGAGTTCACAAACCTGTTCTACTAACACACTGAAGCCTCAGGACCAGAACATCCAATCAATCAGAATAAACCAAATTACAACACAGTCAAAACAAAACTACATTGCTTATTGGGAAACGCAAAGCTCAGTGCTATCTGGCCCTAAAAATCGACAGTACACCGTGGCAAACTATTTGACCACGGTTACTGATCAAAACCTTAGAAAAACCTTGATAAAGTACAGGCTCAGTGAGCACAGCCTTGCCATTGAGAAGGGTAGACACAGGAAAACCTGGCTCCCTGTAGAGGAAAGGCTGTGTAACCACTGCACAACAGCAGAACTTGAGACGGAGCTGCATTTCCTGACAAAACGACCAAAATATATAACAATTAGTGTCATTTCGCCCAAATTTGAAACCCTTCAAAGTTTCTTCAAGTGCAGCCGCAAAAACCATAAATCGCTATGAAATCCGAAATTGCAGCCCAAATAAATGCTTCACAGAGTTCAAGTAACAGACAGATCTCAACATCATCTGTTCAGAGGAGGCGGGGTGCCGAGCTTGTAGCGTCAGACCCAAGAAGCTTCGAGGCTGTAATCGCTGCCAAAAAGGTGCTTCTACAAAGTACTGAGGGTCTGAAATGTGAATTATATATATTTTTTTCTCAATACATCTGCAAAAATGTCTAAAACCTGTTTTTGCTTTGTCATTATGGGGTATTGTGGGTAGTCATTACGGGGTATTGTGGGTAGTCATTACGGGGTATTGTGGGTAGTCATTACGGGGTATTGTGGGTAGTTTTGATGAGGGGTTAAAAACAATTTAATCCATTTTAGAATAAGGCTGTAACGTAACAAAATGTGGAAAAAGTCAAGGGGTCTGAAAACTTTCAGAAGTGAAAAGAGCCATCTCTATGGGAGAGACCAACCCCGGGTAGGTGGAGGGGTTGTGGGAGTGAAGACCGACCCCCCCAACGAGAGGGCAGGGAGCGAGGGAGGTACGCAGTGGCAGACATGTCTGGACTGGTAGAGTTCTGTGTGTTAGAGACAACCCCCGCTCAAGGCCCCACTCCTCCCCCTCCTCCTCAGAGACAGGTGGATTGCTCCACTCCTCCCCCTCCTCAGAGACAGATGGATTGCTCCACTCCTCCTCAGAGACAGGTGGATTGCTCCACTCCTCCTCAGAGACAGGTGGATTGCTCCACTCCTCCTCAGAGACAGGTGGATTGCTCCACTCCTCAGAGACAGGTGGATTGCTCCACTCCTCCCCCTCCTCAGAGACAGGTGGATTGCTCCACTCCTCCCCCTCCTCAGAGACAGGTGGATTGCTCCACTCCTCCCCCTTCTCAGAGACAGGTGGATTGCTCCACTCCTCCTCAGAGACAGGTGCATTGAGTTCACTCCTCCCCACTCCTCAGAGACAGGTGGATTGCTCCACTCCTCAGAGACAGGTGCATTGAGTTCACTCCTCCCCACTCCTCAGAGACAGGTGGATTGCTCCACTCCTCCTCAGAGACAGGTGCATTGAGTTCACCTCAAATGATTAACCTGCCCATAGTCAAGGCCCTTCAGTCACACACACACACACACACACACACACACACACACACACACACAACACACCACACACACACACACACACACACACACACACACACACACACACTTCCTAATGCCTCTCATTCACGTGTTGGAAGCCCTCGTTTCATCTCTCCAACAGCATCCGTTATCCAGATTGTTGGAGCGCTCTCTCTCTCTCTGTGTGTGTGTGTGTGTGTGTGTGTGTGTGCGTGCGTGCGTGCGAGCACCCTTGTCAAACAGTCCGTGTCATAAAAGCTCTAGCCGTTCCCAACAGGAAGCACACAGATACGTCGTCTCCTACAGAGAGATGTTTAATAACCACTACAATCTACTGGATGATAGGAGGATGTGTTTCCCTGATCAGAGAACTACACCAGGAATATAGAGATATTACCAGGGGAATATGGTTCAGACTTCCTGGGAGGACCACACCTAAACCACAGCTACTTGTTTACATGGCTTAGCTCATATTACACTCTCTGTGTGAGAGAGAGAGACAGAGAGAGAGAGAGAGAGAGAGACACAGAGAGAGAGAGAGAGAGAGAGACAGAGGCAGAGAGGCAGAGAGGCAGAGAGAGAGAGACAGAGAGAGAGAGGCAGAGAGAGAGAGGCAGAGAGAGAGAGACAGAGGCAGAGAGAGAGAGAGAGCAGAGAGAGAGAGAGGCAGAGAGGAGAGAGAGAGAGAGAGAGACCATGCCTCCGGATTATCTGGCATGATGACTCCTCGCTGTCCCCCAGTCCACCTGGTCATGCTGCGGCTCCAATTTCAACTGTTCTGCCTGCGGCTATGGAACCCTGACCTGTTCACCGGACGTGCTACCTGTCCCAGACCTGCTGTTTTCGACTCTCCCGCTCTCTCTCTCTCTCTACCACACCTGCTGTCTCGAACTCTGAATGCTCAGCTATGAAAAGCCACTGACATTTACCTCCTGAGGTGCTGACCTGTTGCACCCTCGACAACCACTATGATTATTATTATCTGACCCTGCTGGTCATCTATGAACATTTGAACATCTTGGCCATGTTCTGTTATAATCTCCACCCGGCACAGCCAGAAGAGGACTGGGCCACACCTCATAGCCTGGTTCCTCTCTAGGTTTCTGAATCTCCCACCCAGCACAGCCAGAAGAGGACTGGCCACCCCTCATAGCCTGGTTCCTCTCTAGGTTCTAATCTCCACCCAGAAGAGGACTGGCCACCCCTCATAGCCTGGTTCCTCTCCACCCCGGCACAGCCAGAAGAGGACTGGCCACCCCCTCATAGCCTGGTTCCTCTCTAGGTTTCTAATCTCCACCCAGCACAGCCAGAAGAGGACTGGCCACCCCTCATAGCCTGGTTCCTCTCTGGTTTCTAATCTCCACCCAGAGAGGACTGGCCACCCTCATAGCCTGGTTCCTCTCCACCCGGCACAGCCAGAAGAGGACTGGCCACCCCTCATAGCCTGGTTCCTCTCTAGGTTTCTAATCTCCACCCAGCACAGCCAGAAAGAGGACTGGCCACCCCTCATAGCCTGGTTCCTCCTCTAGGTTTCTAATCTCCACCCAGAAGAGGACTGGCCACCCCTCATAGCCTGGTTCTCTCCACCCGGCACAGCCAGAAGAGACTGGCCACCCCTCATAGCCTGGTTCCTCTCTAGTTTCTAATCTCCACCCAGCACAGCCAGAAGAGGACTGGCCACCCCTCAATAGCCTGGTTCCTCTCTAGGTTTCTTCCTAGGTTTTGGCCTTTCTAGGGGAGTTTTTCCTAGCCACCGTGCTTCTACACCTGCATCGCTTTCCGTTTGGAGATTAAAACTGGGTTTCTGTAGAAGCACTTTGTGACAATCTGCTTTCTAAAGACACGTGATTGGTTGAGGGAGAGGCGGTATGGAAGATAGAGAGAAGAGAACATGTCAAATGTTGCCCGACCGCCCCCCCGCAGTCCATTCCACAGAGCTCGTCACACACCACACAGTCAGAGGACAACAGAAAAAACATGTTGACAGGGGACTTCATACACACTGCATTTAAAAAACCACGGCCAAACGTTATACTGTATGTACGAAACCCCCCACCTCTCCCCTCACCAGAAAGACGCCCCTACCCTCACAGAAAAGACCCCTCTACCCTCACAGAAGCCCCCCCCTCCAACCCTCACAGAAAGCCCCCCCTCAACCTCACAGAAAGAGCGCCCCCCCTCAACTCTCACAGAAAGCCCCCACCTCAACCCTCACAGACAATCCCTCCGCCCTCAACCCGTCACAGAAAGCAGCCCCCCTCAAACCCTCAACGAGAAAGCCCCCCCTCAACCCTCACAGAAAGCCCCCCCCTCAACTCTCACAGAAAGCCCCCTCAACCCTCACAGAAAGCCCCCCCTCAACCCTCACAGAAAGCCCCCCCTCAACCCTCACAGAAAGCCCCCCCTCAACCCTCACAGAAAGCCCCCCCCTCAACCCTCACAGAAAGCCCCCCCTCAACCCTCACAGAAAGCCCCCCCTCAACCCTCACAGAAAGCCCCCCCTCAACCCTCACAGAAAGCCCCCCTCAACCCTCACAGAAAGCCCCCCCTCAACCCTCACAGAAAGCCCCCCCCTCAACCCTCACAGAAAGCCCCCCCTCAACCCTCACAGAAAGCTCCCCCTCAACCCTCACAGAAAGCTCCCCCTCAACCATCACAGAAAGCCCCCCCCCCTCAACCCTCACAGATGAAAACGTTCTAGAATTCCTCCTGAAAACCTTCAGAGCTGCTGAATATTCTCCATCTCCTGCTGACAGAGAGCGGGGCTTTTTTTTGAATGTTGTCTTCATCCTATCCCGTCGTTTAACTGGAACAGCATATGGGGCGGGCGGACGCGGGATAACTTCCCCAAGCAGCATGCAAGGGCAATTGAACGCATAACGCATGCCAAGACTACGCTCCTGCCCTAGCACACACACGAGGAACGACCAAAAATAAAATAAAAAAAAGAGGCCACGCCACCAGCCTTTTAAACGAGATCGGGTTTTTTTTTAAAACAACGGTTAATTAAAAGAGAGAGAAGATCTCACCAGTGTGGTGTCCTCAGGTGGGCTTTCAGATGGGAAGACTTGGTGTATACTTTCTTACATCCTGGGAACGATACACAGGAGCAGAAGAAAACGATCATTCAGGATTATAAAATAGGCACAAGTTCAGGAATATGTACAAGACACATCAAATGGTCTGTTCCACCACTGCGATGCCCTCTGATCCACAATACTATCTGTCTATGGATTCCTCCGTTCTACAATTACTCTCTGCAGATGGTTCTACAATACTCTCTACAGTATGTGTTCTACAATACTCTCTACAGTATGTGTTCTACAATACTCCTACTACAGTATGTGTTTACAATACTCTTCTCTCTCTCTGTTCTACAATACTCTCTACAGTATGTGCTTATACAATACCTCTCTTCTGTTCCACAATACTATCTACAGTATGTGTTCTACAATACTCTCTACAGTATGTGTTCTACAATACTCTCTACAGTATGTGTTCAACAATACTCTACGCTATGTGTTCCACAATACTCTCTACAGTATGTGTTCTACCAATACTCTCTACAGTATGTGTCTACAATAATCTCTCTATGTTCTACCAATACTCTCTACAGTATGTGTTCTACAATACTCTCTACAGTATGTGTTCTACAATACTCTCTACAGTATGTGTTCTACAATACTCTCTACAGTATGTGTTCCACATACTCTCTACTCTCTACAGTATGTGTTCTACAATACTCTCTACAGTATGTGTTCTAATACTCTCTCTCTGTTCTACAATACTCTCTACAGTATATGTTATACAATACTCTACAGTATGTGTTCTACAATACTATCTCTCAATGGAATGATGTTATACAATACTATATCTGTGGATTCTGCTGTTCTACTATACTATATATCTGTGGATTCTGCTGTTCTACTATATATGTGTGGTATCTGCTGTTCTACTAATATATATCTATGGATTCTGCTGTTCTACTATACTATATATCTGTGGATTCTGCTGTTCTACTATACTATATATCTATGGATTCTGCTGTTCTACTATACTATATATCTGTGGATTATGCTGTTCTATAATACTATATATCTATGGATTCTGCTGTTCTACTATACTATATATCTGTGGTATCTGCTGTTCTACAATACTGTGCATTCTGAAAGTATTCAGACACCTTGAATTTTTCACATTGTTACGTTACAGCCTCTTCCTAAAGTATATATTTTTTAGATCCTCAATGTACACCCCACACTACTGCATATGACAAAGCAAAAACAGGTTTAGAAATTTTTGCTAATTTATAAAATAAAAAATAGCACATTTATCATAAGTATTCAGACCCTTTACTCAGTACTTTGATGAAGCACCTTGGCAGTGGATTACAGCCTCGAGTCTTCTTGGGTAGACGCCTACAAGCTTGGCACACCTGTATTGGTGAGTTTCTCTCATTCCTTCTCTGCAGATCCTCTCAAGCCTCTGTCAGGTTGGATGGGGAGCGTTGCTGCACAGCTATTTTTCAGGTCTCTCAAGAGATATTCGATCGGGTTCAAGTCTGGTCTCTGGCTGGGCCACTCAAGGACATTCAGAGACTTGGTCAGAAGCCTCTCCTGCGTTCTCTTGGCTGTCTGCTTAGGGTCGTTGTCCTTTTGGAAAGTGAGCCCCAGTCTGAGGGCTCCCAGTCCCTGCCGCTGAAAAACATCCCCACAACATGACGCTGCCACCACCATGCTTCACCGTAGGGATGGTGCCAGGTTTCCTCCAGACGTGACGCTTGACATTTAGGCCAAAGAGTTCAATCTTGGTTTCATCAGATCAGAGAATCTTGTTTCTCATGGTCTGAGAGTCTTTATGTGCCTTTTGACAAACTCCAAGCGGGCTGTCATGTCTTTTACTGAGGAGGGGCTTCCGTCTGGCCACTCTAGCATAAAAGGCTAGATTGGCAGAGTGCTGCAGAGATGGTTGTCCTTCTGGAAGGTTTCCATCTCCACAGAGGAACTCTGGAGCTCTGTCAGAGTGACCATCGGGTTCTTGGTCACCTCCCTGACCAAGGCCCTTCTCCCCTGATTGCTCAGTTTGGCCGGGCGGCCAGCTCTAGGAAGAGTCTTGGTGGTTCCAAACTTCTTCATTTCAGAATGATGGAGGCCACTGTGTTCTTGGGGAGCTTCAATGCGGCAGACATTTTTTGTTACCCTTCCCCAGATCTCTGCCTCGACACAGCCCTGTCCTGAGCTCTATGGACAATTCCTTCAACTTCATGGCTTGGTTTTTGCTCTGACATGCACTGTCAACTGTGGGACCTTATATAGACAGGTGTGTGCCTTTCCAAATCATGTCCAATCAATTGAATTGACCACAGGTGGACTTCAATCAAGTTGTAGAAACATCTCAAGGATGATCAATGGAAACATGATGCACCTGAGCTCAATTTAGAGTCTCATAGCAAAGGGTCTGAATACTTATGTAAATAAGGTAACTGTTTTTAAATGAGCAGATATTTCTAAGAACCTGTGTTCTCTTTGTCATTATAGGGTAAAGAGAAGTTTGATGAGGAAATGTTTTCTATTTGTAATAAATTAGCAAAAATGTCTAAACCTGTTTTGGCTTTGTCATTATGGGGTATTGTGATGTCATTATGGGGTATTGTGATGTCATATGGGGTATTGTGATGTCATCATGGGGTATTGTGATGTCATCATGGGGTATGGTGATGTCATCAGGGGTATGGTGATGTCATCATGGGGTATGGTGATGTCATCATGGGGTATGGTGATGTCAGTATGGGGTATTGTGATGTCATTATGGGGTATTGTGATGTCATTATGGGGTATTGTGATGTCATTATGGGGTATTGTGATGCCATTATGGGGTATTGTGATGTCATCATGGGGTATTGTGATGTCATCATGGGGTATGGTGATGTCATTATGGGGTATGGTGATGTCATCATGGGGTATTGTGATGTCATCATGGGGTATTGTGATGTCATTATGGGGTATTGTGATGTCATTATGGGGTATTGTGATGTCATTATGGGGTATTGTGATGTCATTATGGGGTATTGTGATGTCATCATGGGGTATTGTGATGTCATTATGGGGTATTGTGATGTCATTATGGGGTATTGTGATGTCATTATGGGGTATTGTGATGTCATTATGGGGTATTGTGATGTCATTATGGGGTATTGTGTGTAGATTGATGAGGGGGATATTTAATACATTTAGAATAAGGCTGTAATGTAACAAAACGTTGAAAAAGTAAAGGGGTCTGAATACTTTCCGAAGGCGCGTAACTGTTCTGCTACACCGTCTCCCTGTTCTGCTACCGTCTCCCTGTCCTGCTACACCGTCTCCCTGTCCTGCTACACCGTCTCCCTGTCCTGCTACACCGTCTCCCTGTCCTGCTACACCGTCTCCCTGTCCTGCTACACCGTCTCCCTGTCCTGCTACACCGTCTCCCTGTCCTGCTACACCGTCTCCCTGTCCTGCTACACCGTCTCCCTGTTCTGCTACACCGTCTCCCTGTCCTGCTACACCGTCTCCCTGTTCTGCTACACCGTCTCCCTGTTCTGCTACACCGTCTCCCTGAGTCCTGATACCATTTACCAAAACGCCAGTCGAGACATGCCGAGGAGTTTAGTAAGCGTCCAATCCCAGAGCCAGAGGCTATCTGACATCATCTAACATTAGTGAGAGGCACGCTGACAAGTAGTACATTAGTATTATATTAACCGTAGAGGAGTCCGTCTGTCTGTCTGTCTGTCTGTCTGTCTGTCGTCTGTCTGTCTGTCTGTCTGTCTGTGTCTGTCTGTCTGTCTGTCTGTCTGTGTGTGTGTGTGGTCTGTGTGTGTGTGTGTGTCTGTCTGTGTCTGTGTCTGTGTGTGTGTGTGTCGGTGTTTCAGCGACTGACTGGTGTGTTTTCCTAGCTGTGATACACTGTCAGTTTGATTTAACCAATAACAATCTGTCTTGCTAGTCCATTTTCTGTGTTCCTCTTGACAGATCTCTAGAGGCTTGTTCGCATCCAAAACGACACCCTATTCCCTATATAGTGCACTACTTTTGACCAGGGTTGTGGTGCCAACGAGGGCACGATGTAGGGAATTGTGTGCCATTTGGGACACGTTTAGAGCTGGCTAAAAGCCTGCTGTCGATTACTGAATTATTCAAACGCCACGTCATTCAGAGGCAACACAGACAGAATATGAATGTTTACTAATATCCACTGAGTCAGATCCACCATCCATAACACAGGACACTGAGCTAATCAGACCACCACCCATAACACAGGACACTTAGCTAATCAGACCACCAACCATAACACAGGACACTGAGCTAGTCAGACCACCACCCATAACACAGGACACTGAGCTAGTCAGACCACCACCCATAACACAGGACACTGAGCTAATCAGACCACCACCCATAACACAGGACACTGAGCTAATCAGACCACCACCCATAACACAGGACACTGAGCTAATCAGACCCCACCCATAACACAGGACACTGAGCTAATCAGACCACCACCCATAACACAGGACACTGAGCTAATCAGACCACCACCCATAACACAGGACACTGAGCTAATCAGACCACCACCCATAACACAGGACACTGAGCTAGTCAGACCACCACCCTAACACAGGACACTGAGCTAATCAGACCACCACCCATAACACAGGACACTGAGCTAATCAGACCACCACCCATAACACTACAGACCTACAGACACTGAGCTAATTGATGGTAAACAACGTATTGCATGTGAGCTAGGAACAAGTCTTCATGACTACACTGAAATAGACTACCAACACACATTAGAAAGTAAACCTGAAGTAAAGCTCTGCAGCTGAGGGAGGGAGGGAGGGAGGGAGGGAGGGAGGGAGGGAGAGAGGGAGGGGGAGGGAGAGAGAGAGGGAGAGGAGAGTCCTGACAGTAGAGAAACAGTATAACCCGTGGGAGGAGGGAGAGAGAGAGGAGAGGAGAGACAGAGAGAGAGAGAGACAGATAGAGAGACAGAGAGACAGAGAGAGTCCTGACCTGGGAAGTCACAGTGATGTATCCTCCTCTTCTCCAGGTCTGGGTTGGTCCTGCGGTTGTAACGGACTTGGACGGACTGGTTCAGGCTTGGAGCTGGGCCGGAGCCTGGGGCTTGAGTTAGACTCGAGGCTGGGGGCCGAGCCACACCGCTGGGGGAAAGACAAGGGGAGACGCTGACTCCCAGCTTGGAGGCAATAGTGGCGGCATAGGAAGGGGGAGGGGAGAGGTTCTGAAGGAGGTCCTTCTGACGATCTGGGGAGCTGGGCTCTGAGCTGGGAGGAGAGGGGGGCAGGTAGGGGGCCTTGGCCTGATGGTGCTGGGGCTGCTGGAGGAAGTGAGGGTGAGGGTAGGCCCCCACCACGCCGTGCAGCCCACCACAGTAGCTTGACTTGGCAGTCTGTAGTTGTTGGTGTTGCTGCTGCTGGGCCTGGGCGGCTAAGTGCAGGTCGTGGAAGGTGTGCATCACGGGCGAGTGACCGGAAACCCCGTGATGCTGCACCGCCCGGTGATGAGCATGGTTGCCGTGGTGATGCACGGGCGCGAGAGGGGCGGGGTCCAGCTCTGCAGAGAGCAGCTGGAACAGAGAGTCGTCGTGTGGCAGATCGAACGACCCCAGCTCCTCCTTCACGTAAACAGAACCGCCCGTTGCCACGGCGTCAGAGGTCGGGTCGCCCGACGGGCTGAACACGCTAGTGAACTCTGGTAATGAAGAAGAAGACACTGACGTTACCGTGGAAAGGCTGGTGCTGTTACCGTGGACGCCGCTGCTGGGGCAGTGAGGGTGAGGATGGGCGAAGGGAGAGGAGGAAGAAGGTGGTTCTGTTTTGACCTGCTGGCCCATGCCTCCACCGTTACCCCCAGGTCCCGGGCGTGCCGGCCGACACAAGCCCATCCTCAGGTAGGCCAGGTCGGGTAGGAAGACGTTCATGTTGATGCTGTAAGGAGATCCACCCTGGTCGTCCCCAAAGAAATGATCCATCACAGAGGCACTGTCCCGCCGAGACTTGTTCTGCTCTGGAGGGTCGAGATGGGACGTCAGGAGGTGCGTCTGGGGGGAGAGGTACTTATCGAGCTCACTCTTCCCTGTCTGAGGAGAAAGAGAGACAAAACAGACAGACTTATTTAAAAAGGTTGGCTCTTATTCATTCTGAAACAAATCTCTATTTCGAATGTAAATGGAAAAATAATCAAGATGTTTTGCAATTTCACTTTGGTTTAATTAACTTAATAGTGAAACAATCCTTTAATTGATTTTTTGCTTACATCTTTGATGATCAAGTGATACAAATCAATATGATCAACATGCTGCATTATGGAGGAAGAATATGTTCAGGTATCTACATTAACTTCAGTCATTTTACAGACGTGTTTAAATGTGTAGGTACCTTACAGCTCATTGAAATAACGCTTCATTCCTCCTGAAAAAAGTGGTGAAATTAAAAGCAATATTTTAAATCATGTATACCTGCATGTCTTTGGTGTGTCAGAATAAAGCAAAGAAGCTGTGAAAAGAGATGAATTATTGCTTCTTCTATAAAAGATATTCTAGAATGGCTTGGACACATGTTGTTGGTTCCCCTTAGAAAATATTATAAATAATTGGATTATAGTGATATTTCAAACGAATTAGTTTATTTAATTAGTATCACACACACACACACACACACACATCTCCACTCTTGTAATCAGTCATTTAGCCTATTTAAAATGGGGGGAAAAGTAGTCACTATGCTACTTTTCCCATTGTGTGGACCACACTGAACACGGACCAGAGAAAGAAAAAAAGGAGACATTTGTCTGAGGAGTTAGAAAATAATAGACGAGAACGATAAAGGTAAAGGCTACAAGACCATCTCTAAGCAGCTTGATGTTCCTGTGACAACAGATGCAAATATTATTGAAGAAGAAGAAGTTTAGGATCCATGGAACTGTAGCCAACTTCCCTGGGCGCGGCCGCAAGAGGGGGGGGGGGGAATTACAAAAAAACATCGACCTCAGATTGAACAGAAAGATAGTGCGAATTGTAGAAGAAGAACAAAAGGAAAACTGAAAAAGAGATACAAGCTGAACTCCAAGGTGTTTCGCGCTTTTTTTGAGCGAAAATCAGTTCCATAGAAGAAGACGCAGGAGGACTCCACTTTTGAAAGAAAAACTTGTTTTTTAAAAAAAATGGCAGACAGGAATTTGCTAAAGTGCATATCGACAAGCCACAATCCTTCTGGGAGAATGTCCTTTGTACCGATGAATCAAAACTGGAGCCTTTTTTTTGGGGGCAAGTCACATCAGCTCTATGTTCACAGATGAAGAAATAAAAAGTTTTCAAAGTAAAGAACATCACTCCCACAGTGAAACATGGAGGAGGCTCGGGTTATGTTCTGAGGCTGCTGTGCTGCGTCTGGCACAGGGTGCCTTGAATCTGTGCAGGGGCACAATGAAATCTCAAGACTATCAAAGGCATTCTGGATTCGAAACATACTGCTCAGTGTCAGAAATCTCTGTCTCAGTCGCAGGTTTCCTCCAATAGGATAATAACCCAAAAACACACAGCTAAACAAACCCATAGAATGAATAATAAGAACAAACCCATTGGATTATTCTGAAGGGGCCTTCTAATGAGTCCTGATCTGAATCCTATCGAACATCTATGGAAAGAGTCGAATCTTACAGTCTGGAGAAGGTACCCATCAAACCTGAGACAGCTGGAGCAGTTTGCTCAGGAAGAGTGGGCCAAACTACCTGTTAACAGGTGCAGAAGGTACCCTGAGACAGCTGGAGCAGTTTGCTCAGGAAGAGTGGGCCAAACTACCTGTTAACAGGTGCAGATGGTACCCTGAGACAGCTGGAGCAGTTTGCTCAGGAAGAGTGGGCCAAACTACCTGTTGACAGGTGCAGATGGTACCCTGAGACAGCTGGAGCAGTTTGCTCAGGAAGAGTGGGCTAAAACTACCTGTTGACAGGTGCAGAAGGTACCCTGAGACAGCTGGAGCAGTTTGCTCAGGAAGAGTGGGCCAAACTACCTGTTGACAGGTGCAGAAGGTACCCTGAGACAGCTGGAGCAGTTTGCTCAGGAAGAGTGGGCCAAAACTACCTGTTGACAGGTGCAGAAGGTACCCTGAGACAGCTGGAGCAGTTTGCTCAGGAAGAGTGGGCCAAACTACCTGTTAACAGGTGCAGACTGCTCATTGAGACAGCTGGAGCAGTTTGCTCAGGAAGAGTGGGCCAAAACTACCTGTTGACAGGTGCAGAAGGTACCCTGAGACAGCTGGAGCAGTTTGCTCAGGAAGAGTGGGCTAAAACTACCTGTTGACAGGTGCAGACGTCTCATTGAGAGCTACAGAAAACATTTGATTGCAGTGATTGCATCTGAAGGTTGTGCAACACATATTAGGTTAAGGGTCCCATCATTTTTGTCCATGTCATTTTCATTTTGTTTTAGTATTTATAATATTATGTTGAATAAAAAAAAAATCAAAAGCTGATTTCTAAAATGTGGAACAAACAAATGATGGATGGCAATTACCTTGAAACTGACAAAAGTATTTCAGAGAAAATGTGTAGTTTTAGTGGAGCGGTACCAACAAATTTGGTCACGTCTAATTCAAATTCATCAATCATTTCAAACCTCATACAGATGTAGAATCTTAATTTGACCTATACTGTCACAGCGAAATAATCCTGCAGCAATAGGATCTGAACATCAAGTAATGTTACTTGATCGGTCGATAGGCTATTAGCTGGCCCGAAAGTAGACGACATGAAAACCGCAATACTGTTAATATAATCGTTTGTTAGTAAATTGTAATTACTTCGCCACCATGGCCTATTTATTACCTTAACTCCCTTATCGCACCTCATTTGCACTCGCTGTATATAGATTTGTCTTTTTTCTACTGTTTTATTGACTGCATGTTTGTTTATTCCACGTGTAACTCTGTGTTGTTGTATGTGTCGAACTGCTTTGCTTTATCTTGGCCAGGTCGCAATTGTAAATGAGAACTTGTTCTCAACTAGCCTACCTGGTTAAATAAAGGACTTGTTCTCAACTAGCCTACCTGGTTAAATAAAGGACTTGTTCTCAACTAGCCTACCTGGTTAAATAAAGGTTAAATAAAAAAAACTAAAAAAAGTGTTTTCGATGCAGGGAAATTCTCCGCGAGAAAAGAATGATCAAATTAAGATACTACATCTGTATAGTCCATTTAAGAGTTCAGAACCAGTGTTTGAATGTGTCACGCTGAAACTATGTGGTGGCCAGTGGGATGAGGAGTCCGGTAGTAATGTTTGATAGGACAGACAGAGACAGAGTCACCAGTCAAACATTTATCAAGTAGCCTTCAGTGAGCCGCTGCCACATTCCCCCCTCAGCTGTAAACTGTACTCACACCAAGCAGACCAGAGGGCTTTAAACAGGCACTATCTGCTTCCTAAAAACGGCACTCATAGATAGGTTGGCTGTGATTAAAAGTAGTGCACTACATAGGGATAGGGTGCCATTTGGAACAGCAGCCTACTGACAGGTGGTCATGATGAAGGAATGACTCTCTCTCCATTCCCTCAGCTCAGTGGGGGGGGGGGGGGGACAGACACACACCATAATAAACTCTTATTAAGGCTCCACATAAATAACTCATTAAAAGAACATCTAACTAATGAAGGAAATGGAAGTTAAACACCCCCTTGTCCCTACAAAGTATCTGCTCTGTCCTGTTCTTTACGCAATAACTTGCTGGCTGAAGGAAAGCTTTTCTATTTCTGTCGTTTAGATCGTCCAGCTGTTAACTGGTCATGTATATATCTGTCACAAGTGTTTTCCGATTAAGGCGGTCGGGCTGTCTGTCGACATTGCTGGGAAGTTTCTACCTACTATATCGGGTTGGGTCCGGATCCCGCACCGCGCGTTAGAGGGTAGATGGAATCGGACGGAGTCAGTTGTTGATGGGAATGGGAGCCAAGAAAACCAATTGTGAGCAACTGGCAGAGCTGCCTGTCCTACCAGCTCCAATGAACTATGCGCTAAATGCGTCTTGGTATTTAAAAAAAAAATGTATTTAACTAGTCAGTTTATTAAGAACAAATTCTTATTACAATGACGGACTAGGA
>NW_021822222.1:156881-181881 GCF_901001165.1 Salmo trutta
CACTATTCAGCTGTCACTGCTGGAGAAAGAGAGATAGAGATTGGTTGTTCTCTCTTAAGGGAAGGACACACAACGTGTCCTATATAAAGGTTCATGCACGGTGATATTTACCAAAACATTAGCCGATAGTGGAATGACTGATTACTTGGTACTTTGAGCTCAAAACTTCTCAGAAATCAATATGAACTGGTTATAAAACGGGGCAGAAAGGCTTTTTCTAGGAAAATTAACTTGTTGTTTCTGTTCTTTTTCCTTGGAAATAGTAAAAATAGTCCAATAAAATAGGGGTATGATATGACCCAATTTATAAGCCATATCATATGGAGGAGCTCCATAGAGTCTGCTAGTCATCCAGTTAGTTCATATCATATGGAGGAGCTCCATAGAGTCTGCTAGACATCCTGTTAGTTGATATCATATGGAGGATCTCCATAGAGTCTGCTAGTCATCCTGTTAGTTCATATCATATGGAGGAGCTCCATAGAGTCTGCTAGACATCCTGTTAGTTCATATCATATGGAGGAGCTCCATAGAGTCTGCTAGACATCCTGTTAGTTCATATCATATGGAGGAGCTCCATAGAGTCTGCTAGACATCCTGTTAGTTCATATCATAGGGAGAAGCTCCATAGAGAGTGTAGATTCACATGTAGATATCACACGTAGATATCACACACACCACACACACACACACACACACACACACACACACACACACACTAAACACAGAGAAGAAGACCTGATGACAGGAAGTCACCTCTTCTGACTGAGTCACTACTTAGTTACTAAACACAGAGAAGAAGACCTGATGACAGGAAGTCACCTCTTCTGACTGAGTCACTACTTAGTTACTAAACACAGAGAAGAAGACCTGATGACAGGAAGTTAACTCTTCTGACCTGATGAAGTGACAGTAGAGACGCGATCATTCCACTACGTAGGAGACTGTCATTTCACTGTAACGATACTGTATCAATCAATCCCATATTCATCTCTGAAAGCAATGTTGACTTGAGAGGAGAGAGAGAACAAAGAGGAGAGACAAAGCGATAAAGGGACAGAGACAGAGTCCCCGGGGCCCTAATCCTCGGGACTCGAAAGAGGCAGCGGCGGCGAAAGAGGCAGGCGAGGCGGCATCGTGGCGAGACAACATCGGACAGCAGACTCAGGTAAGATGGAGGGAGGAGAGGTGTGTTCTTTGTAAACAACAGCTGGTGTGTAGATCTCTGAGGTGAAGGAAGTCTCGCGATTTGGCTCGTCTGATTTAGATCTGCAGACCTTTGCTACTATTGGCCTATTTATTGCCATACCTCCTTACCTCATTTGCACTCACTGTATACAGATTTTTTACTATTGTATTATTGACTGTATGTTTTGTTTACTCCATGTGTAACTCTGTGTTGTTGTATGTGTCATACTGTTTTGCTTTATCTTGGCCAGGTCGTAGTTGCAAATGAGAACTGGTTCTCAACTGGCCTACCTGGTTAAATAAGGACTTGTTCTCAACTAGCCTGCCTGGTTAAATAAAGGACTTGTTCTCAACTGGCCTACCTGGTTAAATAAAGGACTTGTTCTCAACTAGCCTACCTGGTTAAATAAAGGACTTGTTCTCAACTAGCCTACCTGGTTAAATAAAGGACTTGTTCTCAACTAGCCTACCTGGTTAAATAAAGGACTTGTTCTCTACTAGCCTACCTGGTTAAAAATTACATTTAAAAAAAAAAGACTATACAAAGAGAGTTGTCATTTATATTTTTCCGTAGCCGTCTATTTACTAGCACAAACCGATGCTGGCACTAAGACCGCTCTCAACGAGCTGTTATAAAGACCACTCAACGAGCTGTTATAAAGACCACTCAACGAGCTGTTATAAAGACCACTCAACAAGCTGTTATAAAGACCACTCAACGAGCTGTTATAAAGACCGCACTGAATGAGCTGTTATAAAGACCACTCAACGAGCTGTTATAAAGACCACTCAACGAGCTGTTATAAAGACCACTCAACGAGCTGTTATAAAGACCACTCAACGAGCTTTAAAAGACCACTCAACGAGCTGTTATAAAGACCACTCAACGAGCTGTTATAAAGACCACTCAACGAGCTGTTATAAGGTCATAAACAAACAAGAGAATGCCCATCCAGAGGCGTCGTTTCTCCCGGCCGGTGATTTTTAATGCAGGGAAACTTTAAATCCTTTAAAGCTCATTTTACCCAGCATGTCACCTGTGCAACTAGAGGTGGAAAAACTCCAAGTCACTTTATTCCACACAAAAACGCATAGAAAGGCCCTCTCAGACATAACTTCCTGCTTTACAAACAAAAACTCAAAACAGGAAGTACCAGTGACGCATTAAATACAGAAGTGGTCTGATGAAGTGGATGCCACTGATTGGTGGAGTGCTGCAGAGATGGGTTGTCCTTCTGGAAGGTTCTCCAAACGCCACAGGGGAACTCCGGGAACGCTGTCAGACTGACCGTAGGGTTCTTGGGCACCTCCCTGACCAAGGCCCTCTCCCCCGATTGGTCAGTTTGGGCCGGGCGGCCAGCTCTAGGAAGAGTCTTGGTGGTTCCAAACTTCTTCCATTTCAGAATGATGGAGGTTACTGTGTTCTTGGGGACCTTCAATGCTGCAGAAGCGTTTGATACCCTTCCCCAGATCTGTGCCTCGACACAATCCTGTCCTCGGAGCTCTATGGACAATTCTTTTGACCTCATGGTTTTTGCTCTGACATGAACTGTCGACTGTGGGACCTTATATAGACAGGTGTGTGCCTTTCCTAATCATGTCCAATCAATTGAATTGACCACAGGTGGACTCCAATCAAGTTGTAGAAACTCTCAAGGATGATCATGGAAACAGGATGCACCTGAGCTCAATTTGAGTCTCATAGTAAAGGGTCTTAAATATTATGTATTAAGTTATTTTTGTTTGTATATTTTAATACATTTACAACATTTTCGTCATTTGGGATATGTGATGTCATTAACGGGTTGTGATGTCATTACGGGGTATTGTGATGTCATTACAGGGTATTGTGATGTCATTACGGGATATTGTGATGTCATTGACGGGGTATTGTGATGTCATTACAGGGTATTGTGATGTCATTACGGGATTGTGATGTCATTACGGGGTATTGTGATGTCATTACGGGATTTCGTGATGTCATTACGGGGGTATTGTGATGTCATTATGGGGTATTGTGATGTCATTATGGGGTATTGTGATGTCATTACGGGGTATTGTGATGTCATTATGGGGTATTGTGATGTCATTACGGGGTATTGTTGATATCCTTATGGGATATTGTGATGTCATTACGGGGTATTGTGATGTCATTATGGGATATTGTGATGTCATTACGGGGTATTGTGATATCCTTACGGGATATTGTGATGTCATTACGGGGTATTGTGTGTAGATCCATTTTAGAATAAGGCTGTAACGTAACAAAATGTGGACATAGTCAAGGGGTCTGAATACTTTCTGAATGCACTGTATCCCAACCAGAAGGCATGGATGATAGGAAACATCAGCCCTGAGCGAATGGCTAGAGCTGCCTCTATCAGGAGCTGGACACTAATCTGGGACGCTTAGCAGAAATCTTGCTACGACCTCCGACGAGCCATCAAACAGGCAAAGCGTCAATACAGGACTAAGATCGAATCTTACTACACCGGCTCTGAGGTTCGACGGATGTGCCTTGCAAAGTATCACAAACGGAAACCCAGTTGCGAGCAGCCCAGACACGAGCCTACCAGACGAGCTAAATGCATTCTATGCTCACTTCGAGACAAGCAACACTGAACCATGCATGAGAGCACCAGCTGTTTCCGGATGATTGTGTGATCACGCTGTCCGTAGCCCATGTGAGTAAGACCTTTAAACAGGTTAACATTCGCAAGGCAGGTGTCAAGGTGTCCTTCACTGACGTTTTCAAAGTGTCCCTGAAATGGTCTGTAATACCAACTTGTTTCAAGCATACCAACCTGTGACCAAGAACGCCAAGGTAACCTGCCTAAATGACTTTCGCCCCGTAGCACTCACATCTACAGCCATGAAAAGGCAGGTCATGGCCTCACATCAACACCATCATCCCAGACACTCTGGACCCCACTCCAATTTGCATACCGCCCCAACAGATGACGCAATGTCTATTGCACTCCACACTGCCCACCTGGACAAAATGAACACCTATGTGAGCATGCTATTCATTGACTGCAGCTCAGCGTTCAACACCATAGTCCCCTCAAAGCTCATCATTAAGCTAAGGACCCTGGGACTAAACACCTCCCTCTGCAACTGGATTCTGGACTTCCTGACGGGCTGCCCCAACAGGAAACAGAGGAGCAAGCACGCCCCCCGTCCACATGGGGCTGTAGTGGAGGCGGGTCGAAAGCTTCAAGTTCCTCGGTGTCCACATCACTAAAGGAATTAACATGGTCCTTGTGAAGAGGGAACGACACCGCCTCTTCCCTCTCAGGAGGCTGAAAAGATTTAGTGTGGGGGCCCTCAGTTCCTCAAAGTTCTACAGCTGCAACCGTCGACAGCATCTTGACTGGCTGTATCAACGCTTGGTACGGCAACTGCAAGGCATCCGACCGCAAGACGCTACAGGGGGTGGTGAGTAACGGCCCAGTAAATCACGGGGGCCGAGCTCCCTGCCATCCGGGACCTCTATACCAGGCGGTGTCAGGGAAAGTTCCAAAAAGTTGTCAGACTCCAGCCATCCGAGCCATAAGATTGTTCTTTCTGGCAACTGCATTGATTATATAGGGAGGCCCAACAGTAGATAATATTGATTATATAGGGAGGCCCAACAGCGGATAATATTGATTATATAGGGAGGGCCCAACAGCGGATAATATTGATTATATAGGGAGGCCCAACAGCGGATAATATTGATTATATAGGGAGGCCCAACAGCGGATAATATTGATTATATAGAGGCCCAACAGTGGATAATATTGATTATATAGGGAGGCCCAACAGTGGATATTGATTATATAGGGAGGCCCAACAGCGGAAAATATTGATTATATAGGGAGGCCCAACAGCGGATAATATTGATTATATAGGGAGGCCCAACAGCGAATAATATTGATTATATAGGGAGGCCAAACAGCGAATAATATTGATTATATAGGGAGGCCCAACAGCGGATAATATTGATTATATTGGGAGGCCCAACAGTGGATAATATTGATTATATAGGGAGGCCCAACAGCGGATAATATTGATTATATAGGGAAGCCCAACAGCGGATAATATTGATTATATAGGGAGGCCCAACAGTGGATAATATTGATTATATAGGGAGGCCCAACAGTGGATAATATTGATTATATAGGGAGGCCCAACAGCGGATAATATTGATTATATAGGGAGGCCCAACAGCGGATAATATTGATTATATAGGGAGGCCCAACAGCGGATAATATTGATTATATAGGGAGGCCCAACAGTGGATAATATTGATTATATAGGGAGGCCCAACAGCGGATAATATTGATTATATAGGGCAGAAAAGGAACATCACTCTGTACTCTAACTACCTCAATGGGTAAAGTCAGAAAGCCCTTCGTGATAGAAAACAAACAGTACATCTTTCGAACCCCCTCTCCTTGACCTAAACAACCTCCACTTGAAATAATAGTCTCCCTCCCTGTTTGGGGTAATTTCCCTCAGTACGGAACACTGTCTATTGTTCTGCTAACAGCCAGGAGGAGGCTGTGTCCCAAAGAGCACACTTCTTTCGACCAGGGCCGATATATATAGGACTCAGAGTCTACAGTAGTGCACTCAGTAGAGAACAAAAGGGGGGGGGGGGTGCCATTTGGAATGCAGCTTTAGTCTTATTGATCCAGCATGAGCAGGTTATGAGAAAAATATAGCTGTTCTGACCGTCACCTTGACCTGAGGGGGTGGGACGGTCCCTGACTGTACATTAAAACAATAACCTGACCCCTCTGCAGGGAGAAGAGAGGATTCTGTGGATGGATGGAGAGATGGAAAGAAAGAGAGGAGGAGGAGGAGGAGGAGGGAGATCTCAGGAGGAAGAGTCTGATCCGGGTCCTCGGGAGCTTCCCATTGTTTCTCTCTCATTCCTTTTCTTTAGACAACGGAGGTACATTACATCCAGGGTTTAATGCTGAGACTCAACTAAGAACACATGTAGACACAGGGGAAGAGAAGGAGGGGAGAGGCAGAGGGAGAGAGAGGCAGAGGGAGAGAGAGAGAGAGGCAGAGGGAGAGAGAGAGAGAGGCAGAGGGAGAGAGAGAGAGGCAGAGGGAGAGAGAGAGAGAGAGAGAGAGAGAGAGAGAGAGAGAGGCAGAGAGGGAGAGAGAGAGAGAGAGAGCGAGAGAGAGACCGAGAGGCAGAGGGAGAGAGAGAGGCAGAGGGAGAGAGACCGAGAGGCAGAGGGAGAGAGAGAGAGAGAGAGAGGCAGAGGGAGAGAGAGAGAGAGAGAGAGAGAGAGAGAGAGAGAGAGAGAGAGACCGTGAGAGAGCAGAGGGAGAGAGAGAGGCAGAGGGAAGAGAACCGAGATGCAGCAGGGGAAAGAAGAGAGAGCAGAGGGAGAGAGAGAGGCAGAGGAGAGAGACCCGAGAGGCAGAGGGAGAAGCGAAGAGAAGAAGAGAGAGAGAGAAGAGAGAGAGCAGGCAGAGGGGAGAGAGAGAGAGGAGGCGAAGAGAGAGACAAAAAACCGAGAGGCAGAGGGAGAGAGAGAAAGGGGCAGAGGAGAGAGAGAGTAGAGACCGAGAGGCAGAGGGAGAGAGAGAGAGAGGCAGAAGGGGAGAGAGAGAGAGAGAGGCAAGAGAGAGAAAGAAAGAGAAAGAGAAACGAAAGAGAAAGAGAAAGAAAGAGAGAGAGTTAGTCAGGGGGAATCCCCCTTTTCTTTCCCTAAACGATGAAATAATGTTTTCCTCTTTTTCATGGTTTCCTGATCTCACATCAAAAGAGAACAGTGTTGATGAGCGGCAGTGTCTCAGCGGGGAATCCTGCAGGTTGTACGCTGTCAGAGTGACGTAACTCACCGTCTACGTCTCTAATGACGCACTACACCCAACGGGACACTACCTCTGACCAGGACACTACCTCTGACCAGGACACGACCTCTGACCAGGACACTACCTCTGACCAGAGCCCAACGGGACACTACCTCTGACCAAGACACTGCCTCTGACCAGGACACTACCTCTGACCAGGACACTACCTCCTCTGACCAGAGCCCAACGGGACACTACCTCTGACCAGGACACTACCTCTGACCAGAGCCCAACGGGGACACTACCTCTGACCAGGACACTACCTCTGACCAGAGCCCAACGGGGACACTACCTCTGACCAGAGCCCAACGAGGACACTACCTCTGACCAGAGCCCAACGGGGACACTACCTCTGACCAGAGCCCAACGGGACACTACCTCTGACCAGGACACTACCTCTGACCAGAGCCCAACGGGGACACTACCTCTGACCAGAGCCCAACGGGGACACTACCTCTGACCAGAGCCCAATGGGGACACTACCTCTGACCAGAGCCCAACGGGGACACTACCTCTGACCAGAGCCCAACGAGGACACTACCTCTGACCAGAGCCCAACGGGGACACTACCTCTGACCAGAGCCCAACGGGACACTACCCTCTGACCAGAGCCCGACGGGACACTACCTCTGACCAGGACACTACCTCTGACCAGAGCCCAACGGGGACACTACCTCTGACCAGAGCCCAATGGGGACACTACCTCTGACCAGAGCCCAATGGGACACTACCTCTGACAGAGCCCGACGGGACACTACCTCTGACCAGGACACTACCCAGTGTAACTACCCACTAATCCGAGACAGATCCACTGTCGTCTCCAATCCAGAGACAGATCCACTGTCGTCTCCAATCCAGAGACAGATCCACTGTCGTCTCCAATCCAGAGACAGATCCACTGTCGTCTCCAATCCAGAGACAGATCCACTGTCATCTCCAATCCAGAGACAGATCCACTGTCGTCTCCAAGACAGATCCACTGTCGTCTCCAATCCAGAGACAGATCCACTGTCGTCTCCAATCCAGAGACAGATCCACTGTCGTCTCCAATCCAGAGACAGATCCACTGTCGTCTCCAATCCAGAGACAGATCCACTGTCGTCTCCAATCCAGAGACAGATCCACTGTCGTCTCCAATCCAGAGACAGATCCACTGTCGTCTCCAATCCAGAGACAGATCCACTGTCGTCTCCAAGCAGAGACAGATCCACTGTCGTCTCCAATCCAGAGACAGATCCACTGTCGTCTCCAATCCAGAGACAGATCCACTGTCGTCTCCAATCTGAGACAGATCCACTGTCGTCTCTAATCCAGAGACAGATCCACTGTCGTCTCCAATCCAGAGACAGATCAGAGCCATGTAGTGAAGGGAGTTCATAAATCTAGTTAGGAGGGGTTAGACAACTCGGTTGACAGACTGGAATGGTGGCCAGCAGGTAAATGTTTCACAGTAAAGCTTCTGGAATGATCCTTTGGAATCAAGCCAGTCTTCTGTCTCCGGAATCAGATGGATAAAAGCTTCTAGAATGATTCATAGAATCATAATAAACATTCCAGAACACGTCAGTCAGTCATCATATCTTACCTGAGGAACATCTCTTCCTCTTTGCGTCACATAAAAAAAAATATTTATATGATTTAACGAGCCAAAGACTATCTTAAAAATCTTTTTTTTTAAAGTAAACAACCATTTTTTCAATCTATTTTCAAAGGATACCGAATCTCTCCTCTTATCGTTAAGATCTCTCTGTGATCTTAGGTAAATGACAATAACAAGTTGAGCCAAGATCCTATTGAGACACTTGTCAAACCACCACGACGGGTTCACTCCTATCAACTGGTAACAGACGGGCTTCGCTGAGGCACTTCCTGCTACGCAAACATATGGTGGGACGAGAGGTTCAGGGAAACCTTTCGGACAGGAAAAGATGACAAGAGAAAGTTATTGGTGGAAACCGTTGGATAAGAGAGTCTTACTTTTGTCTGCTACGTCGGAGCCTCGCGGGGAAGTTTTTGACTCCGTAAAAAGAGATTTGAATCATGACAACAAATGTTACAACAAAAAGTGACAACAAGATTTATTTAATTAGGATTTATTTGTTTCATTTCTACCAAAAAGGGAAACTACAAATTAGGTTCAAATTACAAATATAAAACAATACCATCATCAAAATATTTAAAATAATAAAATCACACAGTGTTGATGCGGGGCATTTTATAAGTTCTGCCCTTTTGTTTAAAAATAAAAATAAAATAAAAAGAGCAAAAATTTTTTTTTAAAAATCAAACATTATTTACAGAGCAGGTATTTACATTAAGGCATTTCAGTTACACAGAATAAAATGGCAGATCTGAGAAAAAGTTGGATTCCCTCTCGTCCAAGTTTCATTAAATAAATAAAAGGAAGATTTAGCATTATAGTATCAGCTAGTATCCCTATATAGTGCACTACTACGGGCCCTGGTCTAAAGTAGTGCACTACTACGGGCCCTGGTCTAAAGTAGTGCACTACTACGGGCCCTGGTCTAAAGTAGTGCACTACTACGGGTCCTGGTCTAAAGTAGTGTACTATATAGGGAATAGGGTTCTATAGGGCCCTGGTCTAAAGTAGTGCACTACTACGGGCCCTGGTCTAAAGTAGTGCACTACTACAGGCCCTGGTCTAAAGTAGTGCACTATATAGGGAATAGGGTTCTATAGGGCCCTGGTCTAAAGTAGTGCACTATATAGGGAATAGGGTTCTATAGGGCCCTGGTCTAAAGTAGTGTACTATATAGGGAATAGGGTTCTATAGGGCCCTGGTCTAAAGTAGTGCACTATATAGGGAATAGGGTTCTATAGGGCCCTGGTCTAAAGTAGTGCACTACATAGGGAATAGGGTTCTATAGGGTCCTGGTCTAAAGTAGTGTACTATATAGGGAATAGGGTGGCATTTGGGACACACACAAATTGATCAAAGTACCTTGTTTTTAGGTGGAGCTCAGAAGACCACAGAGACACTTATGATGAAACCCAACGTGTCTGAACATCCAGGTTAGTTGCCATGAATACATTAGTCAATGTGGTTTTCTGTATTACATTCAATACTAAGTAGGGTGTCCCAAACACTGCCCAGAGTAGGAGAAAACATTCCACTTCCTTATGTTAGAAAATACATTTTTACCGGAGACACATGTATGATTCTTTCACGTTGTGAATCATTCAGTAAGGGGGTCTCTCTGTCTAACATATCATTAACTTTATATACAAAACAAACAAAAAAGAAAGAGTCTGATTTTGAAACCTGATACATTCGATAATAAAAGCACTGAACTCCGTCGACCGAGAGGCTTTTCCCGCCAAAAAACCTTTTTGAGGATTTTCCAATTTTTTTTGTTGTCGTCTCCAAAGTAGTTTCCGCGGGTCGCAAAACGATGTCGTTGTCGTCTCTAAAGTAGTTTCCGCGGGTCGCAAAACGATGTCGTTGTCGTCTCTAAAGTAGTTTCCGCGGGACGCAAAACGATGTCGTTGTCGTCTCCAAAGTAGTTTCCGCGGGTCGCAAAACGATGTCGTTGTCGTCTCCAAAGTAGTTTCCGCGGGTCGCAAAACGATGTCGTTGTCGTCTCTAAAGTAGTTTCCGCGGGTCGCAAAACGATGTCGTTGTCGTCTCTAAAGTAGTTTCCGCGGGTCGCAAAACGATGTCGTTGTCGTCTCTAAAGTAGTTTCCGCGGGTCGCAAAACGATGTCGTTGTCGTCTCTAAAGTAGTTTCCGCAAAACGATGATATTAACATGTAAAAAGGCTTTGAAAATAAAAATAAAAGTTTGGTGTTTGCTCAGTTGCTCTGTTGACAAGTTAGAGAAGTTAAAACTTGTTGTGTTTTTTGTTGTTGTGAGAGAATTCTGAAAAATAACAAGAACTTGTCATTAATATGAAAAGTGTTAAAACTAAAATATAAAAACAAATATTACATGTAATAATCTTAAACATCGATACCCATCTTTTAACTTGATGTTGTTTTACGTTCTCCGGATTAGACAAGATGACGAATACAAAATAAAATTGTAAAAACCAGGGTCAGGTAGATAATTATCATACAGCCTCAGAGACACAATGATATTCTCTAGATTTTTAACCACTTTTGTTCCTCTGTCCTGCATTGATTTAGTCGCCCACATTTTGGCCATCCTAATATTTGGACCATCGTGTTTTCTTAGAGGATTATCTACACAATTAACATTTTTACACATTTGGTCAAAAAGATGTGTTTTTGATTGGACACCCTATATTCAATTATACGGCTGTCGCTCATCTCCCAGACTTCACCTCAACTCTCTCTCTCTCTCAGCCTCTCTCCCTCAGCCTCTCTCCCTCAGCCTCTCTCCCTCAGCCTCTCTCAGCCTCTCCCTCTCTCTCAGCCTCTCCCCCTCTCTCTCAGCCTCTCCCTCTCTCTCAGCCTCTCCCTCTCTCTCAGCCTCTCCCCCTCTCTCAGCCTCTCCATCCAGACAGAAGCTAATAACCCTTGTCAGTATTGCTGTTCTCCATATAGTATAGAGACACCATCTGTTCCAGTGATTTGCGTCAGGAAAGTAACAGATGTCATCGTCCAAATTCAAACCCTTTAAATGAAAGGGTTCTGTTACTGCAGCGACGCGCAGAACACAAAGAGAACAAGCAGAACCGCTTCCCCCCCTTTTGAGAGGGAACATGGAGAGATGACTGCCATAATAACACAGAACATAAAGAGACCCCCCCATTTTGAGAGGGAACATGGAGAGATGACTGCCATAATAACACAGAACATAAAGAGACCCCCCCATTTTGAGAGGGAACATGGAGAGATGACTGCCATAATAACAAACACAGAACATAAAGAGACCCCCCCCCCCCCCATTTTGAGGGGGAACATGAGAGATGACTGCCATAATAACACAGAACATAAAGAGACCCCCCCATTTTGAGAGGGAACATGAGAGATGACTGCCATAATAACACAGAACATAAAGAGACCCCCCCCCCATTTTGAGAGGGAACATGGAGAGATGACTGCCATAATAACACAGAAACAAAAAAGAGACCCCCCCCCCATTTTGAGAGGGAACATGGAGAGATGACTGCCATAATAACACAGAACATAAAAGAGACCCCCCCCCCATTTTGAGAGGGAACATGGAGAGATGATTGCCATAATAACACAGAACATAAAAGAGACCCCCCCCCCATTTTGAGAGGGAACATGGAGAGATGACTGCCATAATAACACAGAACATAAAGAGACCCCCCCATTTTGAGAGGGAACATGGAGAGATGACTGCCATAATAACACAGAACATAAAAGAGACCCCCCCCCCCATTTTGAGAGGGAACATGGAGAGATGACTGCCATAATAACACAGAACATAAAAGAGACCCCCCCCCATTTTGAGAGGGAACATGGCGAGATGACTGCCATAATAACACAGAACATAAAAGAGACCCCCCCCCCATTTTGAGAGGGAACATGGCGAGATGACTGCCATAATAACACAGAACATAAAGAGACCCCCCCCCATTTTGAGAGGGAACATGGAGAGATGACTGCCATAATAACACAGAACATAAAAGAGACCCCCCCCCATTTTGAGTGGGAACATGGAGAGATGACTGCCATAATAACACAGAACATAAAGAGACCCCCCCATTTTGAGAGGGAACATGGAGAGATGACTGCCATAATAACACAGAACATAAAAGAGACCCCCCCATTTTGAGAGGGAACATGGCGAGATGACTGCCATAATAACACAGAACATAAAGAGACCCCCCCATTTTGAGAGGGAACATGGAGAGATGACTGCCATAATAACACAGAACATAAAGAGACCCCCCCCATTTTGAGAGGGAACATGGAGAGATGACTGCCATAATAACACAGAACATAAAGAGACCCCCCCATTTTGAGAGGGAACATGGAGAGATGACTGCCATAATAACACAGAACATAAAGAGACCCCCCCATTTTGAGAGGGAACATGGAGAGATGACTGCCATAATAACACAGAACATAAAAGAGACCCCCCCCCATTTTGAGAGGGAACATGGAGAGATGACTGCCATAATAACACAGAACATAAAGACCCCCCCATATTGAGAGGGAACATGGAGAGATGACTGCCATAATAACACAGAACATAAAGAGACCCCCCCATTTTGAGAGGGAACATGGCGAGATGACTGCCATAATAACACAGAACATAAAGAGACCCCCCCCCCCATTTTGAGAGGGAACATGGAGAGATGACTGCTATAATAACACAGAACATCATCAGATCAATAACAGTTACAGGAGCCCCAGATAATAAGTTATACTGTAATCTAAACCAGCGTTTCCCCCCCCACCACCACCACCACCACCTCCAAAAACTTTTTTAGGGGGGGGGTTAAAGTGATCCACCAATTGAGGAGTCTTTTGAGTCGCGACCCACCATAAGGTTTGAGCGGTGAAAAAAAACCACAAAAAAAACAGAGACTAAATATAAAAATAGAGATGAATAACACCCTCTTCTTCAAAGCATTTAACTGAATGTACTTGTGATCCAATGTCAAGAAATGTACTGTAGAATTCTGAAATTATTTGTGACAATGCAGGGTTTTTCCTGGATGAAAAAGGGGCTTAGGTGGGTGGGTGGGTGGGGTTCTGTCCAAAAGTGGGTCCCTGCCCACAGTTTGGGAGCCACTGGTCTAGACTTATTTTAATTTGACCTTTATTTAACCAGGAAGGCTAGTTGAGAACAAGTCCTTTATTTAACCAGGTAGGCTAGTTGAGAACAAGTCCTTTATTTAACCAGGTAGGCCAGTTGAGAACAAGTCCTTTATTTAACCAGGTAGGCCAGTTGAGAACAAGTCCTTTATTTAACCAGGTAGGCCAGTTGAGAACAAGTCCTTTATTTAACCAGGTAGGCTAGTTGAGAACAAGTCCTTTATTTAACCAGGTAGGCTAGTTGAGAACAAGTCCTTTATTTAACCAGGAAGGCTAGTTGAGAACAAGTCCTTTATTTAACCAGGTAGGCTAGTTGAGAACAAGTCCTTTATTTAACCAGGTAGGTTAGTAGAGAACAAGTCCTTTATTTAACCAGGTAGGCTAGTTGAGAACAAGTCCTTTATTTAACCAGGTAGGCTAGTTGAGAACAAGTTGTCATTTCCAACTACGACCAGGTCAAGATAAAGACTACAAGATCTACTCTAGAAAAGTGGTTTTGTACCACTGTACAGTTTAGGTTGAACGTTTCCTGATTTGAGTGCATGTCTTTGTGATTCAAGCTAGTGTTTTGTGTGTGTGTTAGTTCTGGTGCCTCTTCATATGCAGGGCCAGGTGATCCGATCGGGAGAAGGAGCGAGAGCAGACAGAGCATTGGAAGGGTTTGGCCCCTGTGTGTTTCCTGAAGTGACGAGTCAACTCATCAGAACGGGCGAAACGCCAGTCACACCCCTCCCACGAACACCTGTACGGCTTCTCACCTAGAGACAGAGACAGACAGAGAGACAGAGACAGACAGAGAGACAGAGAGACAGAGAGAGAGACAGAGACAGAGAGAGAGACAGAGACAGAGACAGAGAGAGAGAGAGAGAGAGAGAGAGAGAGAGAGAGAGGGAGACGAGAGAGAGAGGGAGACAGAGAGAGAGAGGGAGACAGAGAGAGAGAGGGAGACAGAGAGAGAGAGGGAGACAGAGAGAGAGAGGGAGACAGAGAGAGAGAGGGAGACAGAGAGAGAGAGAGAGACAGAGAGAGAGAGGGAGACAGAGAGAGAGAGACAGAGAGAGAGAGACAGAGACAGACATGTTAAGATGACTTACAGCAAAAACACTTCTGAAAGAGTTTGTCCACAGTAACAGTCTCTAGCTAGTGGTTTTACATTTACATTTTAGTCATTTAGCAGACGCTCTTATCCAGAGCGACTTACAGTAGTGAATGCATACATTTCATACAATTTCATACATTTTTTCTGTGCTGGCCCCCCGTGGGAATCGAACCCACAACCCTGGCGTTGCAAACACCATGCTCTACCAACGGAGCTACAGGGAAGGCCTCTAGCTAGTCTCTAGCTAGTGGTTTTGATAACAGACGACCCACAGTAACAGTCTCTAGCTAGTGGTTTTGATAACAGACGACCCACAGTAACAGTCTCTAGCTAGTGGTTTTGATAACAGACGACCCACAGTAACAGAAACAGACACTCAAAGTGAACAACTCAAAAAGGTGCAGTTCACATCCTCTCTCCGTAATGTTCACCAAACAAGACAAACCGTCTCTACGAGGGTAACGATCTGAGCCCATTAAAACATGTTAATGCAGGTTATTAAACAGTGGATTAGTGGATTGAGCAGGTTCTCACTAACGCTTCTGTTGTCTTCATTTCCCCCAAGGCACCAAAGCCTGTTTTACCAGACGTGTGACACACACACACACACCTCACCACAGGTACAACAGCAGACAGAAATGACGGACATGATACGCTCCCTGGAAAGATAGAAACCAAACCAAACCCTTAGTGAACCATAACAAAAACATGAAGACACAACGACTCTGCCAAAACACCGTCCCACACGAAACACGTGCAAAACAAGTGTGTGTGTGTGTGTGTGTGTGTGTGTGTGTGTGTGTGTGTGTGCACGCCCAAAAGGTATACTGACGCCTACTGGTCGAACAGCAAAGGGGGGGTACCAACTCCATATTAATGCCTTCCCTGAAGAGTGGAGGCTGTTATAGCAGCAAAGGGGGGGACCAACTCCATATTAATGACTTCCCTGAAGAGTGGAGGCTGTTATAGCAGCAAAGGGGGGGACCAACTCCATATTAATGACTTCCCTGAAGAGTGGAGGCTGTTATAGCAGCAAAGGGGGGGACCAACTCCATATTAATGACTTCCCTGAAGAGTGGAGGCTGTTATAGCAGCAAAGGGGGGGACCAACTCCATATTAATGACTTCCCTGAAGAGTGGAGGCTGTTATAGCAGCAAAGGGGGGGACCAACTCCATATTAATGACTTCCCTGAAGAGTGGAGGCTGTTATAGCAGCAAAGGGGGGGGGGGACCAACTCCATATTAATGCCTTCCCAGAAGAGTGGAGGCTGTTATAGCAGCAAAGGGGGGGGACCAACTCCATATTAATGCCTTCCCTGAAGAGTGGAGGCTGTTATAGCAGCAAAGGGGGGGGACCAACTTCCAGAAAATGTCATGGCTTTAGAAGCTTCTGATAGGCTAATTGACATAATTTGAGTCAATTGGAGGTGTACCTGTGGATGTTCTTCAAGGCCTACCTTCAAACTCAGTGCATCTTTGCTTGACATCATGGGAAAAACTAAAGAAATCAGCCAAGAAATCTAAAGAAATTGTAGACCTCCACAAGTCTGGTTCATCCTTGGGAGCAATTTCCAAACGCCTGAAGGTATCACGTTCATCTGTACAAACAATAGTACGCAAGTATAAACACCATGGGACCACGCAGCCGTCATACCGCTCAGGAAGGAGACGCATTCTGTCTCCTAGAGATGAACGTACTTTGGTGTGAAAAGTGAAAATCAATCCCAGAACAACAGCAAAAGACCTTGTGAAGATGCTGGAGGAAACAGGTACAAAAGTATCTATATCCACAGTAAAACGAGTCCTATATCGACATAACCTGAAAGGCCGCTCAGCAAGGAAGAAGCCACTGCTCCAAAACCACCATAAAAAAAGCCAGACTACGGTTTGCAACTGCACATGGGGACAAATATCGTACTTTTTGGAGAAATGTCTTCTGGTCTGATGAAACAAAAATAGAACTGTTTGGCCATAATGACCATCGTTATGTTTGGAGGAAAAAGGGGGAGGCTTGGAAGCCGAAGAAAACCATCCCAACCGTGAAGCACGGGGGTGGCAGCATCATGTTGTGGGGGTGCTTTGCTGCAGGAGGGACTGGTGCACTTCACAAAATAGATGGCATCATGAGGATGGAAAATGATGTGGATATATTGAAGCAACATCAAATCAAATGTATTTATATAGCCCTTCTTACATCAGCTGATATCTCAAAGTGTTGTACAGAAACCCAGCCTAAAACCCCAAACAGCAAGCAATGCAGGTGTAGAAGCACGGTGGCTAGGAAAAACTCCATAGAAAGGCCAGAACCTAGGAAGAAACCTAGAGAGGAACCAGGCTATGAGGGGTGGGCCAGTCCTCTTCTGGCTGTGCCGGGTGGAGATTAGAAACCTAGAGAGGAACCAGGCTATGAGGGGTGGCCAGTCCTCTTCTGGCTGTGCCGGGTGGAGATTATAACAGAACATGGCCAAGATGTTCAAATGTTCATAGACGACCAGCATGGTCTAATAATAATAATCACAGTGGTTGTCGAGGGTGCAACAAGTCAGCACCTCAAGACATCAGTCAGGAAGTTAAAGCTTGGTCACAAATGGGTCTTCCAAATGGACAATGACCCCAAGCATACTTCCAAATTTGTGGCAAAATGGCTTAAGGACAACAAAGTCAAGGTATTGGAGTGGCCATCACAAAGCCCTGACCTAAATTCTATAGAACATTTGTGGGCAGAACTGAAAAGGCGTGTGTGAGCAAGGAGGCCTTCAAACCTGACTCAGTTGCACCAGCTCTGTCAGGAGGAATGGGCCAAAATTAACCCAACTTATTGTGGGAAGCTTGTGGAAGGCTACCCGAAACGTTTGACTCAAGTTAAACAATTTAAAGGCAATTCTACCAAATACTAATTCAGTGTATGTAAACTTCTGACCCACTGGGAATGTGATGAAAGAAATTAAAGCTGAAATAAATCATTCTCTCTACTATTATTCTGACATTTCACATTCTGAAAATAAGTGGTGATCCTAACTGACATAAGACAGGGAATTTTTTACTAGGATTAAAATGTCTGGAATTGAGTTTAAATGTATTTGGTTAAGGTTTATGTAAACTTCTGACTTAAACTGTGTGTGAATATATATATATGCCAAGAGCTGAGCAAAGAAAAGAGTCCCCTAATCCAGCTGGTCCTGGGGCTGAGTTCACAAACCTGTTCTACTAACACACTGAAGCCTCAGGACCAGAACATCCAATCAATCAGAATAAACCAAATTACAACACAGTCAAAACAAAACTACATTGCTTATTGGGAAACGCAAAGCTCAGTGCTATCTGGCCCTAAAAATCGACAGTACACCGTGGCAAACTATTTGACCACGGTTACTGATCAAAACCTTAGAAAAACCTTGATAAAGTACAGGCTCAGTGAGCACAGCCTTGCCATTGAGAAGGGTAGACACAGGAAAACCTGGCTCCCTGTAGAGGAAAGGCTGTGTAACCACTGCACAACAGCAGAACTTGAGACGGAGCTGCATTTCCTGACAAAACGACCAAAATATATAACAATTAGTGTCATTTCGCCCAAATTTGAAACCCTTCAAAGTTTCTTCAAGTGCAGCCGCAAAAACCATAAATCGCTATGAAATCCGAAATTGCAGCCCAAATAAATGCTTCAGAGTTCAAGTAACAGACAGATCTCAACATCATCTGTTCAGAGGAGACGGGGTGCCGAGCTTGTAGCGTCAGACCCAAGAAGCTTCGAGGCTGTAATCGCTGCCAAAAAGGTGCTTCTACAAAGTACTGAGGGTCTGAAATGTGAATTATATATATTTTTTTCTCAATACATCTGCAAAAATGTCTAAAACCTGTTTTTGCTTTGTCATTATGGGGTATTGTGGGTAGTCATTACGGGGTATTGTGGGTAGTCATTACGGGGTATTGTGGGTAGTCATTACGGGGTATTGTGGGTAGTCATTACGGGGTATTGTGGGAAGTTTTGATGAGGGGTTAAAAACAATTTAATCCATTTTAGAATAAGGCTGTAACGTAACAAAATGTGGAAAAAGTCAAGGGGTCTGAAAACTTTCAGAAGTGAAAAGAGCCATCTCTATGGGAGAGACCAACCCCGGGTAGGTGGAGGGGTTGTGTAGGGGTGAAGACCGACCCCCCCAACGAGAGGGCAGGGAGCGAGGGAGGTACGCAGTGGCAGACATGTCTGGACTGGTAGAGTTCTGTGTGTTAGAGACAACCCCCGCTCAAGGCCCCACTCCTCCCCCTCCTCCTCAGAGACAGGTGGATTGCTCCACTCCTCCCCCTCCTCAGAGACAGATGGATTGCTCCACTCCTCCTCAGAGACAGGTGGATTGCTCCACTCCTCCTCAGAGACAGGTGGATTGCTCCACTCCTCCTCAGAGACAGGTGGATTGCTCCACTCCTCAGAGACAGGTGGATTGCTCCACTCCTCCCCCTCCTCAGAGACAGGTGGATTGCTCCACTCCTCCCCCTCCTCAGAGACAGGTGGATTGCTCCACTCCTCCCCCTTCTCAGAGACAGGTGGATTGCTCCACTCCTCCTCAGAGACAGGTGCATTGAGTTCACTCCTCCCCACTCCTCAGAGACAGGTGGATTGCTCCACTCCTCAGAGACAGGTGCATTGAGTTCACTCCTCCCCACTCCTCAGAGACAGGTGGATTGCTCCACTCCTCAGAGACAGGTGGATTGCTCCACTCCTCAGAGACAGGTGCATTGAGTTCACTCCTCCCCACTCCTCAGAGACAGGTGGATTGCTCCACTCCTCAGAGACAGGTGGATTGCTCCACTCCTCCTCAGAGACAGGTGCATTGAGTTCACCTCAAATGATTAACCTGCCCATAGTCAAGGCCCTTCAGTCACACACACACACACACACACACACACACACACACACACACACACACACACACACACACACACACACACACACACACACACACACACACACACACACACACACTTCCTAATGCCTCTCATTCACGTGTTGGAAGCCCTCGTTTCATCTCTCCAACAGCATCCGTTATCCAGATTGTTGGAGCGCTCTCTCTCTCTGTGTGTGTGTGTGTGTGTGTGTGTGTGTGCGTGCGTGCGTGCGAGCACCCTTGTCAAACAGTCCGTGTCATAAAAGCTCTAGCCGTTCCCAACAGGAAGCACACAGATACGTCGTCTCCTACAGAGAGATGTTTAATAACCACTACAATCTACTGGATGATAGGAGGATGTGTTTCCCTGATCAGAGAACTACACCAGGAATATAGAGATATTACCAGGGGAATATGGTTCAGACTTCCTGGGAGGACCACACCTAAACCACAGCTACTTGTTTACATGGCTTAGCTCATATTACACTCTCTGTGTGAGAGAGAGAGACAGAGAGAGAGAGAGAGAGAGAGACACAGAGAGAGAGAGAGAGAGAGAGAGACAGAGGCAGAGAGGCAGAGAGGCAGAGAGAGAGAGACAGAGAGAGAGAGGCAGAGAGAGAGAGGCAGAGAGAGAGAGACAGAGGCAGAGAGAGAGAGAGACAGAGAGAGAGAGAGGCAGAGAGAGAGAGAGAGAGAGACCATGCCTCCGGATTATCTGGCATGATGACTCCTCGCTGTCCCCCAGTCCACCTGGTCATGCTGCGGCTCCAATTTCAACTGTTCTGCCTGCGGCTATGGAACCCTGACCTGTTCACCGGACGTGCTACCTGTCCCAGACCTGCTGTTTTCGACTCTCCCGCTCTCTCTCTCTCTCTACCACACCTGCTGTCTCGAACTCTGAATGCTCAGCTATGAAAAGCCAACTGACATTTACTCCTGAGGTGCTGACCTGTTGCACCCTCGACAACCACTATGATTATTATTATCTGACCCTGCTGGTCATCTATGAACATTTGAACATCTTGGCCATGTTCTGTTATAATCTCCACCCGGCACAGCCAGAAGAGGACTGGCCACACCTCATAGCCTGGTTCCTCTCTAGGTTTCTAATCTCCACCCAGCACAGCCAGAAGAGGACTGGCCACCCCTCATAGCCTGGTTCCTCTCTAGGTTTCTAATCTCCACCCAGAAGAGGACTGGCCACCCCTCATAGCCTGGTTCCTCTCCACCCGGCACAGCCAGAAGAGGACTGGCCACCCCTCATAGCCTGGTTCCTCTCTAGGTTTCTAATCTCCACCCAGCACAGCCAGAAGAGGACTGGCCACCCCTCATAGCCTGGTTCCTCTCTAGGTTTCTAATCTCCACCCAGAAGAGGACTGGCCACCCCTCATAGCCTGGTTCCTCTCCACCCGGCACAGCCAGAAGAGGACTGGCCACCCCTCATAGCCTGGTTCCTCTCTAGGTTTCTAATCTCCACCCAGCACAGCCAGAAGAGGACTGGCCACCCCTCATAGCCTGGTTCCTCTCTAGGTTTCTTCCTAGGTTTTGGCCTTTCTAGGGGAGTTTTTCCTAGCCACCGTGCTTCTACACCTGCATCGCTTTCCGTTTGGAGATTTAAAACTGGGTTTCTGTAGAAGCACTTTGTGACATCTGCTTTCTAAAGACACGTGATTGGTTGAGGGAAGGCGGTATGGAAGATAGAGAGAAGAGAACATGTCAAATGTTGCCGCCGCCCCCCCGCAGCCATTCCACAGAGCTCTCACACACACACACACAGTCAGGAGGACAACAGGAAAATAACAGGTTGACAGGGACGCAACACACTGCATTAACGGCCAAACGTTATACTGTATGTAGAACCCCCCTCTACCCTCACAGAAAGACCCCTCTACCCTCACAGAAAGACCCCTCTACCCTCACAGAAAGCCCCCCCCTCAACCCTCACAGAAAGCCCCCCCTCAACCCTCACAGAAAGCCCCCCCTCAACTCTCACAGAAAGCCCCCCCCTCAACCCTCACAGAAAGCCCCCCCCTCAACCCTCACAGAAAGCCCCCCCCTCAACCCTCACAGAAAGCCCCCCCTCAACCCTCACAGAAAGCCCCCCCTCAACCCTCACAGAAAGCCCCCCCCTCAACTCTCACAGAAAGCCCCCCTCAACCCTCACAGAAAGCCCCCCCCTCAACCCTCACAGAAAGCCCCCCCCCTCAACCCTCACAGAAAGCCCCCCCCTCAACCCTCACAGAAAGCCCCCCCCTCAACCCTCACAGAAAGCCCCCCCTCAACCCTCACAGAAAGCCCCCCCTCAACCCTCACAGAAAGCCCCCCCTCAACCCTCACAGAAAGCCCCCCCTCAACCCTCACAGAAAGCCCCCCCCTCAACCCTCACAGAAAGCCCCCCCCTCAACCCTCACAGAAAGCCCCCCCTCAACCCTCACAGAAAGCTCCCCCTCAACCCTCACAGAAAGCTCCCCCTCAACCATCACAGAAAGCCCCCCCCCCCTCAACCCTCACAGATGAAAACGTTCTAGAATTCCTGAAACCTTCCAGAGCTGCTGAATATTCTCCATCTCCTGCTGACAGAGAGCGGGGGCTTTTTGTTGAAGTGTTGTCATCTTATCCGTCTGTTTAACGGAACAGCATATTGGGGCGGGCGGAGCGGGGATAACTTCCCCAAGCAGCATGCAAGGAATGAACGCATAACGCATGCCAAGACTACGCTCCTGCCTAGCAACACCACGAGGAACGACCAAAAATAAAAATAAAAAAAAGAGGCCAACGCCACCAGCCTTTAAACGAGATCGGGTTTTTTTTTAAAACACGGTTAATTAAAAGAGAGAGAAGATCTCACCAGTGTGGGTCCTCAGGTGGGCTTTCAGATGGGAAGACTTGGTGTATACTTTCTTACATCCTGGGAAACGATACACAGGAGAAGAAGAAAACGATATTATCAGGATTATAAAATAGGCACAAGTTCAGGAATATGTACAAGACACATCAAATGTTCTGTTCCACCACTGCGAGCCCTCTGATCCACAATACTATCTGTCTATGGATTCCTCCGTTCTACAATACTCTCTGCAGTATGTGTTCTACAATACTCTCTACAGTATGTGTTCTACAATACTCTCTACAGTATGTGTTCTACAATACTCTCTACAGTATGTGTTCTACAATACTCTCTCTCTCTCTCTGTTCTACAATACTCTCTACAGTATGTGTTATACAATACTCTCTCTCTGTTCCACAATACTATCTACAGTATGTGTTCTACAATACTCTCTACAGTATGTGTTCTACAATACTCTCTACAGTATGTGTTCAACAATACTCTACAGTATGTGTTCCACAATACTCTCTACAGTATGTGTTCTACAATACTCTCTACAGTATGTGTTCTACAATACTCTCTCTCTGTTCTACAATACTCTCTACAGTATGTGTTCTACAATACTCTCTACAGTATGTGTTCTACAATACTCTCTACAGTATGTGTTCTACAATACTCTCTACAGTATGTGTTCCACAATACTCTCTACAGTATGTGTTCTACAATACTCTCTACAGTATGTGTTCTACAATACTCTCTCTCTCTGTTCTACAATACTCTCTACAGTATATGTTATACAATACTCTACAGTATGTGTTCTACAATACTATCTCTCAATGGAATGATGTTATACAATACTATATATCTGTGGATTCTGCTGTTCTACTATACTATATATCTGTGGATTCTGCTGTTCTACTATATATGTGTGGTATCTGCTGTTCTACTATACTATATATCTATGGATTCTGCTGTTCTACTATACTATATATCTGTGGATTCTGCTGTTCTACTATACTATATATCTATGGATTCTGCTGTTCTACTATACTATATATCTGTGGATTATGCTGTTCTATAATACTATATATCTATGGATTCTGCTGTTCTACTATACTATATATCTGTGGTATCTGCTGTTCTACAATACTGTGCATTCTGAAAGTATTCAGACACCTTGAATTTTTCCACATTGTTACGTTACAGCCTCTTCCTAAAGTATATATTTTTTAGATCCTCAATGTACACACACTACTGCATAATGACAAAGCAAAAACAGGTTTAGAAATTTTTGCTAATTTATAAAAATAAAAAAATAGCACATTTACATAAGTATTCAGACCCTTTACTCAGTACTTTGATGAAGCACCTTTGGCAGTGATTACAGCCTCGAGTCTTCTTGGGTATGACGCTACAAGCTTGGCACACCTGTATTTGGTGAGTTTCTCTCATTCTTCTCTGCAGATCCTCTCAAGCTCTGTCAGGTTGGATGGGGAGCGTTGCTGCACAGCTATTTTCAGGTCTCTCAAGAGATATTCGATCGGGTTCAAGTCTGGTCTCTGGCTGGGCCACTCAAGGACATTCAGAGACTTGTCCAGAAGCCTCTCCTGCGTTCTCTTGGCTGTCTGCTTAGGGTCGTTGTCCTTTTGGAAAGTGAGCCCCAGTCTGAGGGCTCCCAGTCCCTGCCGCTGAAAAACATCCCCACAACATGACGCTGCCACCACCATGCTTCACCGTAGGGATGGTGCCAGGTTTCCTCCAGACGTGACGCTTGACATTTAGGCCAAAGAGTTCAATCTTGGTTTCATCAGATCAGAGAATCTTGTTTCTCATGGTCTGAGAGTCTTTATGTGCCTTTTGACAAACTCCAAGCGGGCTGTCATGTCTTTTACTGAGGAGGGGCTTCCGTCTGGCCACTCTAGCATAAAAGGCTAGATTGGCAGAGTGCTGCAGAGATGGTTGTCCTTCTGGAAGGTTCCTCCATCTCCACAGAGGAACTCTGGAGCTCTGTCAGAGTGACCATCGGGTTCTTGGTCACCTCCCTGACCAAGGCCCTTCTCCCCTGATTGCTCAGTTTGGCCGGGCGGCCAGCTCTAGGAAGAGTCTTGGTGGTTCCAAACTTCTTCAATTTCAGAATGATGGAGGCCACTGTGTTCTTGGGGAGCTTCAATGCGGCAGACATTTTTTGTTACCCTTCCCCAGATCTCTGCCTCGACACAGCCCTGTCCTGAAGCTCTATGGACAATTCCTTCAACTTCATGGCTTGGTTTTTGCTCTGACATGCACTGTCAACTGTGGGACCTTATATAGACAGGTGTGTGCCTTTCCAAATCATGTCCAATCAATTGAATTGACCACAGGTGGACTTCAATCAAGTTGTAGAAACATCTCAAGGATGATCAATGGAAACATGATGCACCTGA